>NC_056725.1:574524313-574639313 GCF_019279795.1 Protopterus annectens
AGACACACTAACATGGCCCTATGTGAAATAGTTGCTGTTATACAATGGAACAGCTGCTGATGTTACAGGGCTTGTTTGAACTATTCCCGTTTCAGTGGGTTGAAAAGTAATTACACCAGGAAGTGTTACTGATTACTGATTATCTGCACAGTATGATACACATTAACACCAAACTAAAGATGTAAGCACACTGTAAACACCCTAACATTATATGCATAGCCATGCAGCCTTGAGCAGACTGAAACATATGCAGAAAGTACTAGGTACAGACAAACCCTGCACAAGTAGCAATGTTCAGAAATATGACAGCAGTACTCACATTTAGACCAAATCCTCTAGGCATTACACACAATATATTAGTGTTTGTCTCCATACAGCTATTGCAATAGATTTCAAACAACACTTCCAGGCTGTCTTCCTCACAAGTAAGGCAAAGGGACAATGCCCAAGTGGAGTAGTCAATTATACTCCACTGTTGCCATGGTATTGGCTAAGACTGTAGCTGCACAGCTGATGTGCATGTAATTAACTACTTAGGAACATCAATTGGTTATCAGGATAGCACATGCTACTGATCTCTAACTATAAAAGGATGCCTTATCACACATTCAAACCATCTGTATCTACCTGCAGAACATTACAAAATACCCAACAGCAGATTGAAACACAAACTGAAAATGAGTACTATACCAGTCAATAACACCTCCAGTTACTAAGACAGTATGTATAACATTTAGTACGTCTGTGTATGTAGTACCTGTTCTGTGAGAATTACTGTATAATCAATGCATATAGTGGAAATAGCTATCTTGTAGCAATGTATTGTAATATTCTATGTGTGTACCGCTGTAGGTCACAAGGCAAACTCCTCATACACCACAAGGGATGATATATATGGGCTTGGAACTCACCAATTCTCTTTCAGCCACTGTCAGTGTCAGGGTTGGTCCAACAAGTATGTGCTATAACAGTTGATATCATGTTGTGTCTTTCAGCTTTTCCCGGTTAGGGGTCGCCACAGTGGAACTCCGGTCCGCTAATGATTGGCAGTTGATTTTTACGTGCTGAGTTGCCAGCCCTAATGCATAACCTTCAACGAAGGTACGCCCATTCATGCATGTCTCCATGCAGAAGACACTCTAGCTGAGAGTCGAACCAGTCAGCGTCTTACTGTGAGGTGACAACGCTACCGCAGCACAACTAGACATATGTATGGGTGTATAAGTAAGATGAAGATGTCAAAGGTGGGCTTACTGTGCAAATACGGTTTGCGTTGTGGGATATTGTGCCAATAACTGTGTAATGTACAGTATTTTAGGCAGATCTGTATTCCATTTTACATAGCATTTCTGTTATGTTATGCAAACCTTAGTTATGTCTATTGGCAATTACAATACACAATAACAGGATACATATGACTTGTATTCATCTGACAGTTTAGCAGCATGATGGCAAAGATAACTGGAAGAGCTAGGTAACTATCTAGGCACAAAACACCTGTAATATCCATCTCTCTAGTATCATTTGCAAACAATAACAGCTGTGCATGTGTACATACATGTTATGCAAATGTGTAGTGGCCCTAGTTACAGGGCTGGGCCAAATGGCTATGTGCACACCTACATAGAGTGGATATTGAGAGTAGAGACACACTGGTTGAACTTTCAGGTTTGTGTAGCCTAACCTCTCATTGCCAATCTAACAGCCGCTATTTCATCTAACCTAAAATATCTAAACCACATAATATCGAACATTCAGAATAGCAAATTTTTTCCTTGAGAAAAAATCCACTATTCTGAAACACGTACACACAACACAAGCACACCTAAAAAACATCAATCCACACACATACACTTATAATCCTACAACTAACCCTACACTAAACTGTACATACACTACTATCTATCCACTTACCTTAACCCATACCCTAACCCTAAGGTCCGTCACTATCGCACACTCACCTAACCTGCACCCTAACCCTAACTCACTTAACCCACCCCTAACCCTAACTCCCCTAACCCGCACCCTAACCCTAACTCACCTAACCTGCGCCCTAACCCTAACGACCACACAATCGCACACTTACCTGAACCCGACCCGTAACTTTCCACCACAGTGCTGAAAATAGCAAAGCCACAGAACCGGCCAACCAAATTCTTTCCCTAGGAAAGAATTTGGTGCTCTGCAGCTTCGCTATTTTTAGCGTTCGCTCAAAACTGGTTGATATTAGAACGTTTGAAGTTTTAAAACTTTGATGTTCTGATATAGACCCTATGTAAGGTAGTGCAGAGTACTGGTAATGAAACAGGTTGCATATCATCTCTAACTCCAGTGTAACATCTGCAGTAGGAGTGCAAGATGTAGGAGACTGCTGCCCCTGTGTAATAGCTGCTTCATAGCTGATGGCTTACACTATCTGATTATATCCTGATCATGTTGATAGTGGCAGCAGATTCTATTGATACATGACTCTGTTTGGGGAGTGGGTGTCTGTGCCCAACAGAGCTCATGGTTCTGGTGGATATGTGAGTATATACCCAGAAAATGAAACAGACCTGTAGACACTTGCATCATTTGTAATCAACTATCAGGATGTGATGTGCTCCTCAGAGGAGGATTGCTGCTAAAGGTAGCTACTATGTTTCTGTAATATCCACTGTTGACACGTCCATAACACAAGTAATTACTTGTGAGCATCAATGTCTAAAACATCTTCATAAGCAATAAGTACACTAAATACAGTACTGAATGCTCATACAGGCATGTCCACTAGTCAGCTACTGGTGTTTACTAATGTCAGCTTTGTGTATGTGGCCATCCTGGGGAATGTAATCTCTATGCCATGTACACTGCCAAACCCACCCTAACACCACACCCCACACATTGTCTGAAATGCAGCTACAGGGGTAAGCTGGAAGGCAGTCCAGTCTACAGCCATGACTGGACTGGACAGTCATGAGGTGTAGGTTAACACATGCATCTCATGATCACAACCAACATATACCCACAGTAAGGACACCCACACATACTACCAGAAATCACACACATTCACAGAGGCTTCTTAGTATCTGGCCAAGCAAGTGACCTCCCAAGCTGGAATAGACAGACAACAAGTGGGAGGTTGGCGTAATGGTTATGGTGTTTACCTTGCAAACACAAGGTACAGGGTTCGATTCTGACATGGGGTAATTGGCTAGGCTTAAAATGGCCCACAAGGACAGTTAGCTTAGTACAAACCTATGACCCTATGACCCTATGGCAAAATACACAGACTGTATGACATAGTTTGCATAATTGTGCCATATCTCAGAACACGTGGCTGGAAACATGCCCAACAGTACTCATTTGTGAATGCAAACTCTAGCACTATGTTACACACCAAGCTATACAAGGGAAAACATGTTGTCAGCTGCCTGCTGCCATGATTAGCCACATACCTATACACTCAGACCACCTTCTGAACTATACACATGGCCCTGGCATATTCCATGTTGTTGTGCAGGACCTGTGATGCAGTAGTCTGGACTGCATGGAAACACACATGTAGGAACTATCAGGTCTTGTAGCCCATGCAGGTATGTCCCACAGCCTGTGTAGCATTCTGCCATTGGCCAGAATGATACTGAAGTACAGGGACAAAAGGATTGTATTCCACAATGGTCTAATGTACTGGTGCAATGCAAAGGGTATCCAGTATCTCTCTGCCTGGGATAACATGGTTGACAGACCATAATGCTTTGCCAGACAGGGCCTGCACCTGTTATCCCTGGGAATCTGGATACTGGCTAGGACTCATGCTTCCCCTATAGTGCCTTCATCATGCAAAGTTCAAGTGAAAGTCCACTGCTGTAACAGGGACAGCCAAGCAATAAACTGTGGGTCCCGCTACTCAATGATAAATTTCAGACACTCAATATGGACTCACTTATGTCAATCCTTAACATGGAGAACATATCTGTGCAATGACTGAGATATGGTTCAACACTCCAGAGAACACACCTACATGACCATGTTATAACACATACCTCACCTCTTGCCCATTATCCTTAATTGGAGCACATGGGCCAAAGGTGTGTCCATATTCCTGAAGTATATGTACACCCCCACGCGAGTTTCACTTGCATAACTTCAGATGCATTATGCTGAGCAACTACCTTTGTGCCAAAGTGGAATCCAAATTGTACCTTGCAACAGATCACCCACCATGCCTCAGAATTCCCAGCTGTCATATTGTGCTGTAATGGGGAATATTAGGTTTGAGACAGAAAACCATAATAATGGCTACTTGCAACTATTCCATTATGAACTGGGAAGACCCCTCATGTACCAACACCTGTGCTCAATGCATGTTGGATTTCATCAACCCCAATGACCTAGATCATCACAGTCACACAAACAGGGCTAAACGTATGGTACACATAGTCAGTCTCCAAAGCCAATGTTATGCTTCTTAACAGTGAAGTGGTGACTGTCATGGCACCCATGCAGATGGACAATGCATGTGCAAATGCTGAATCCTATACAAATGAACTTTAAGCACTCACATAAGTGCAGTGATTGTGCCATTGAAACAGAACTAAGATTCAACCCAACACAAATAAGAAGGCAAACTGGTGGTACCCTGCCTTAAAGTGTATCACAGAAGGTAGTAACTGCTGCAAGAGTGAACACACATTAGTGGAGGTGATCCCTGCTCAGCCTCAGTAAAATGCAGATACACCATATAAAACCACACAAAGCTACTGTGAAACTAATCAGCCACATATTATGAGGCCAACCATGGAGCATTCTTTAGCTGTGTCATGAATTGTAATGGCAACAACAAGACCTGCCGTGCTTCACAGCACTATGGTGTGGGAAGTACTGTACCTACAGAAATAGCACCTGTTCATCCAGATAGGGTCTTGGAAAACCTAAACCAACTCCCACCTCCCCCCAACAGGTACACATATTTATATATCCATGTACACTACAGAGCCCCTGTAATAACAACTATGCAGGTACAAGCTGCACTCTCAAAAGCCATACATACAGCTTTCATGTGACCTGTCAACATCCCAGGTTGTATCCTACAGAAATGTCAGAACAATTTGCTCTCCACATACACATCATGTTCAGTCATAGCTTCATGTCAGGCTGTGTACACACTGAATGGTACATATCAACAGTTATCACACCCCACAAAGGTGGAGATACCACTGATAATGGGAAATAGTGCACCACTACCCTGCTGAGTCTGGTCTGTAAGGCCATGAACCGTGATCAACTTATTTGATGTAGGCAGTACAGATGTAGATGACAGTAAGGTCGATTCACACAGCATATTATGCCCTTGCCAGGTCTTAGGACACCATCACCCATACTGTGTTCCAGCTACACTCAGTAAACTTGGTGTATATTCCTTTGTCACAGGAGTGGTTGGCAAGTAGACTGCTGGCAGAACCAACACTACAGAAGGTGTCTGACTAATACACGCACATCAAACTAGTGCCAGCTACAGTAATACAGGGTTAATTCCTGGTACTCCCCCTCTTTGTTATCTATACCACACGGCCTAACACAGAAGGCATCTGTCTATTGATGTTTGCAAATGACTATGAACTAGGAGCAATAGTTGACTCAATGTGTGCTGCGGTCAACATACAGAAGGGCCTTTCTGGGTCGATGTGTGGTGTGTGATGTATGGCCACAATCTGACAGCTAAGTATTGCATTGTCATCCCCTATGTTAAAAACCTTGTACCCATGAAATACCACCTAGGCAGCGGTCAACATAATGGTAACTGTGTGTGTATGGGATGCAGCTGGACAGTAGTCTTTCCTTTGATAGTTACTTCACCACACCAGACAGGTAGTTGTACTTGGCACCCTTAATCATGGCAGGGGTGCCATCTATGAATATGGAGATCATTGTTCAGCCATACTCACCACTCAAGTAATCCATAATAGATTGCATATCTCCTTTAAGGGTTACTGGTCATGTTCAGATGGCCTACACTGGTCTTCCCAATCTCTTGCTCCATTTTGTAGCATGATGCCTACCCTGAATAAAGCCATGTCCAACCCAGAGATGTTGGACACGCTACACTTACACATCCTGATTTCAAATAAACACATACTTCATGGACATCCACTTTTCTAGTACAAGAATCACAACATGCCTGACAGATCTCTGTCCCATACACTTTACATACTCCTGACATACTATGCACCCCTGTCCAGCAAAGCTGCACATTGCCCCTCTTTGTGACATGGTGTGAGGACCGCATGGCAAATATATCAGTAACCCTGTGGATCAGTTCTGTGGCACTGCTTGAACTGGCCACAGAAACTTACCTGTCTGTTGGCTACAGCTAGGTAATCTTTTAGCCTAGGCTCATAAATGGTCCAGGGCATATAGCCTACTAGTTCACTATGACCATACATGCTATAGTTGATATCCAGCCCTGCAAATACCATCAGGCTAGCCATTGTCCCATGTGTTTTACATGTGCAATACGGGTAATACATGGCAGGATGCTAAACAGCTGTACAGTGCCATGTAGATGTATATAGCAAAACACATACATGTAAAACTTTCTGTGAGCAAGTCTGCAGGGTCACAGGTCACGTCCCTTAAGGCTGTGTATAATTATACATGTGACATATACACAGCATTAAGGTCTATTGCATTAATGTGAACACATCCAGGCATGTGCTGATAGGTAAAGACACTAGTACAGGCAAACAGACATGCCCACATCAAGACATCCACATGGAGTATGAGCACTGTCATCACTTGACAGACACATATATGGTGATAACATCAAATCACCAGTAAGTGTCAAATGTGTGTGAGTTAAACATGTCAGACGTGTTAGTGTCATGTAGATTTGCAAATACATATTTGTAATCTTAATAAATGCGATGCACATTTATGTTCGGCTGTACTTCTGTACTTCTCTGTGAGTTACTGTGACCTGTCTCCATTATTATGTCTTCCAGGTATGCCACGTGCCAGGCTGCCACCATACACCCGCTTGGAGGATGAGGTCCTCATCCCATACCTCCTTGACAACCATGTAACACTCTTCAGCCATGTGCCACAGGATGCACAGCAATGGGATGCCCTGTGGGAGGAACTCCACAGGAGGGTAAATGATGTTGCTGGCCACATTTACACCTATCAGCAGATGCACCAACACTGCACGGACCTCATAAGATGGGCGAAACAGCATGCTAATGCAATCGCCAGGGAACAAGGTACAATAGGTGGGGGGCCACTCACCCAGCCCCCATTCACATGTACCGAGGAGCTACTGGCCAATCTGTGGACACCTGTAGACCTCCATCCACAAGCTTTAGCTGGTATTGTGGAGGTGGGTGTCTCTCAACCACTGAGCCTGGAGTTGCCTGGCAAGTCACTACTGCATATATAACACAACTATATTTCATATAGTTACATGTGTTACTGTACAATATGTAATGTAACATCATATGCAAGGCATGTATACACACATGCCACATTCTATAGTCTGCCACTCTATGCATGCACAGGTATGCATACTCCATAGTATAGTCCATTGTACTGGCTTATGTGCTAACATGGACATTGCACCCTGTAGCTATCACACAGGTGTGGATAATGATTTCACTGCTGTGGCACTCCTATTTAGGTACCTCTGGCATTTCACAGCAACATCAGCCTGTTGCAGGTGAGACTGTTATTTACCAGGCTTGCTAATGCACAGATCATATTAATTGCATACTGTCTGCCATATGGCCATTTAACACACATACACATAATGTATATTGGTCCTGTTAATATACACTGGTCATACCTGCAATGCATCACAGTGGTTACCCATGTGGAATGATTGAAGACTTAATGAAACACCTACACTAAACCTTACAAACTGCCATTGCCAGATGTGTTGACAGCTGTGAATACAATGGTGGAGGTGTGGTTCACTGTAGGGACAGGTACTACAGATCAGCATTACACAAGTGGGGAATACAAACAGTACTATACAGAGAGCATATGTGTGCACACACTCTAAATGTGTTGGAGCTGAAGTATGACCAGCCCACAGGATTCACCCTTGTGGATTATAGCCGTGCAATGAATGTCACACAATGTAATTTGCTATCTGACATGTCTATGACATGTAGTGGGCTGACTTCAACACTGCTCAGCTATCCTGCAAAACATCATATCTCACATCCCAAGCATGCCACCCTTTGTCTGCATAACCCTGTTCTCAGTGGAGCATATGACATCTATGGTGTATGTCATATGGGATAACACTGACATGTGACATAGATGACCATCACAGCCATTGGGCAAAACATGTGTACACATGGCCATGGAGGATGGCCAGAGACATGAAGCAACACACACACAGTAGAAGTGATGTACATGCATGTACACCCTGTTGTACATTGGCTCGACACAATACAACTATGGCCTTTGTGCAATGGTGATATTGCAGATGTGAAACACTAAACATCATACAGGCCCATGCACAGCTTGTGTAGGCATGACATCCAAACCACCAAATAACATGTCTTGAACATCTTGAGTGTGTCACGACATGACAGCATTCACCTATGCGGTATCCAAATACATACATGTGTTGCACAACATACACATACAACCACAGCAGGCCACAGATACAGTACATTCACCTTGCTGGTGTCAGACATCATTGTCATGCTTGTTCCTTATGTGTGTCAGGTACACAGATGGCATGTGGGACATGGAGTACTGCTAAGTTAGCCATGTCTGGTCATAGTTGCCAGGCATCAGTAATATAGTTGCAGATGTGCAGGTGTGTCATCTGTATACCCAATAGTGACCTGTGTCACACATTCCACATTAGATATGTATCGTATCTGAACACAGTCATGGCTATGAACTGTGTCTGTAACTCACACTATATAGCAGTAGTGAAGCCACATGTTGCCCTGCAATGGCTATGCACATAATATTTGTAGGATGGACTGACAACATTGCCTCAGCTGAAGGTCCATGTTAGAATAACACGTCCCTGCATTGGGACACCATTACCTTACTGTATATTTGAAAGGACACCATTGTGTTATACATGTATGCATGTCATTCAACACGTCAGCAGATGACATGCCACACTACATGTGATTGGCAAGGTCATATGCCACACAGGCTGGTGTACTGTTAATCTGTGCTGGTCTGTGGCACCATTGCAAAGTAGGAACAGCCATGTCAAACATGTGTGTACAGCCATTGCCTGTAGACTCAGCTCTGGGGTAGGCAGAATAATGTTGAACAGACATGCACTGCTTTGGGGGAGATATGCAAGCTAGGGCTCAGGCACACATATTATTCACTCCACATACCCTTCTGCACATGTCCTCCTCACACATAGGGGCAGTGGCCAACACAAAGCATCAGTGGCAGATGTGCAAAGGTCAGCGAAGGTCTGTTAACATGTGGGGTATGTTGCACAAAACATGGCAGTGCGGTGCAATGGTGCATAGTGCATGCATTGTGTTGCAGGTATTGGGCATAAGCTACTAACACAAATGGTGCAACACAGGGATGTATGCTAACTACTACTATAAATGTGAAAGTTGCATGCCTTCTGCTATAACACATGCATGCTGTTGTATGCAACTCAGGGTTGTATGATAACTACCACTATAATTGTCTAAGCTGAATGCCATCTGCCATATCACATGCACATTGCATGCCATTGGATGCCATAGAATGTGTCTGTCTATGTATCTGTCTGCGTGTCTGTGTGTCTGTCTGTGTGTGTGTGTGTGTGTCTGTGCGCCTGTGTGTCTGTGTGTCTGTGTGTGTGCCTGTGTGTGTGTGTCTGTCTGTGTGTCTGTCTGCGTGTGTGTGTGTGTGTGTGTGTGTGTGTGTGTGTCTGTGTCTGTGTGTGTGCTGTGCTGTATAACTTATAATGTACAGTTCTTGCTTGCCCCCACTGGTGTTGATGTAGGTGCATTACCCTCCTGTGGTCCATCTGATGTTAGTGTCCCCACAGACTCTAGCAGTGATGAAGAAAGTATGATTGAGGCACATGCAGGGTTGTCAAGGGATGAATCTGTGCCATTGGTTGCCATTCCACCTGTATCCCCCTCATCCCCACACACAGTTCTCCTGCCTACACATACCCCATCACCAGTGGTCATAGAAGAAGGACAGTTGGCAGATGGTAGCATGGAACAGGGAAGTGTGGAGACTATGGAAGGTGTGCCTGCAGACCATGATCCCAGCCAACTGACTGGTGATGTCCCACACAGGCATGTGCCCAGTGCTGCTCGTAGGAGGACCACTGGCCAACAAGCCCCTGCAAGACAAAGCACATCAGCTGGTGTCACCAGACGCATGTTTCAGGCTGTAATGGAGGCACAGTCATGTGTTGAGCAGCACAACAGAGAAGGTCTGAGGCTTCAGAGGGCTGCTGTCCATTCTTTAACTGACAACATCCAGGCAATTGCAAATGCTCACCATCATTTGCAGATGTCTTGGATAGACAACTGGGTGACATGGTGGGAGTCTTTGACCATGGCATGTCAATCCTTGAGCATGGAATGTCTGTGCTGGAACATCTGGTGGGAGTGAGGTGTGGGGCACTTGGACGTAGGCCAGCTACATCACCTGTTGAAGGTCTACGTGAACATGCTACTTCACATACCCGCTCCCATAGTGGCAGTAGCAGCAGCAGCAGTGCAGCTGGTGGTGTGCTGTCCACACCAGGACACAGCAGGCCATGTGCACATGGTCCTGGATGTTCCTAACAGGAACATGGTTCCAGTGGACATGTGTCATCAGACAGTACCCAATCTGGACCTCTGCCTGGAAGGGCCCGTGCAATCCCTGGCAGGCGCAGGTCACATGGCCATGGCTGGACACCGTGAACTGTGGAAATTGCCCTGTACAGTCTGCAGCTGTCAATAATACCCCAGTGTAGGCCAGCCACATGCCAAACCTGTGTGCATACACACACACACACACACACACACACACATATTTACACACACACACACAGACACACAGACACACACACACACACACACCAGAAACAAATGTAGGGCACCTCAACACACACACTCACATAACATCCACACACCCCCAATGATATCAAAGGCCCTAACCCACACACATGATGTCATCCAATGGTTCAGCCTAGGCCTCTGGAAAACATTATTAGCCTGTGCATATGATGATGCCTGTGCCGCATCCCTGTCATCCACATCATTGGTGCAGGGACATGCTCATATGGTCTGATGCACAGGGTGAACATACTAGGAAGACAATTGTAGATTAATATTATTGAGTAGTGTTTGACAGGAAATGGACATACCATGTAGTATAGTTTTACAATGCATTTGGTACATTTGACAGTATATATCATGTGTAACAGTAACTGCATGTTGATCTTAATGTTCTGCCTTCCTCTTTCAGGTGTAATTGCATGTGCCGGGGGATGTCAGTGTTTGACGTTAGTGTCCCATATGTAAATGTTGACGACTCACAGGTCTGTATGTCAATACCTGCATGCACTTTGTAGCTTCCACATCGCAGTTTTAATCTCCCAAGTTTCACTTATGTTTACCGATCTAATGATCCAAAAGCATGATAGCTGTGTAGTAAGCTACTGTGTTCAGAGCCGTCACATCCATAGTGAGTGACATCACAAGTATAGTTACCTGGAGCGGGGAGGAGGTAAAACAGTGGTATAGCAGGTCACAAGGGTAAAGGCCAGTGGAAAAAGTGGCTTCTTATTTGGAAGCAGTAATACCCGCTCTCATGACAGCATGCAAACACAGACACACCCACACACTCAGGGATTCATAGACACAGTGACACACCCACACAATCAGGGATTCACAGACACAGTAACACACCCACACACTCAGGGATTCACAGACAGTAACACACACTCTGACACACAAACACACACATACACACACACACACACACACACACACACACACACACACACACACACACACACACACACACACACACACACAGTTGCCAGTGTTGGGATGAGAACCTCTGCCTATGTGAAAATCATCTTTATAGTACTACACAATTATAAGACGTGTCACAGAGATTACACATGCACAGGTAGTCGGAATGGCCTAAGATCGAGGACATCAACAGGGATACTAGATTGCAGTGAGTAAATGTGGGGTGGGGGTTCATCAGTTGACTATGTAACAATAAGCCTCACCCCAGGGTGTACATGTTTACAGTTGGTTAGAATGCCCTTCTAAGATTGATGACATCAACAGGGATACTAGATTGCATTGAGTGGATGGGGGCCTTAACATTTCACTATGGTAAAATACAGCCTTACACCAGGGACCGGACAGCCATACATACACACACACACACTGTGGCATTCACAGAGATATATACCTATGTCACACACATACAGACACTTGACATGTGTGAGATTCAACCACCTGCCTGTGCCTTTCTTTTTACATTTCACTCTGTATTGATGTCTACCAATGTGTTCAGGAGAGTGAAAACATTTTGGGATGTATTCCACACCATACGTGACATAGATGGACACACACACACTCACATGTCAGTACTGTGAATCAAACACCTGCCTATCTCATGATAGGTATTACAGAGTTACAGCACTATCGCATGAACTACAAAGTGTACCGACTCTTTCCTTTGCCACCTGTGCTGATATATGTGCAATACATGCACAGGGGAGGTGCTACTGTTACAGGTGTTAAGAGGTCTGTCTTCAGTGTCATCCTTACTGCATTCTATGTTGTGTGTCTTTGTTAAATAAAATTAAGAATTTAATACAGAGGAGGTTCAGATTCAAAAGTTTACTAGTGTACACCAGGAGGCAAAAAACATACAAGTACAGAATTTTGTCTGACATGAAACAGGAAGCACACAATTTTATATAGGTTTAACATTTAAGCTATGCCCACCTTACTGACGTGATATGTCAGAGGGCATCTACATCACTTTAGCTTACAATTCTTCATTCATTAAGTCTTGCTGATGCTGTATATTTAAAAAAAAACTTTTCCTCTAGATACAATACGGCCTTGCTATCCAGCTGGTCAGTCATAATGTCTTTCTGTAAAGTTACTTGTTCAAGGTTTCATATCAGTTCGAATACAATAGCAGTTCAGTCTTTTAATACACGTCTTTGCTCTCTATTACACTTTCTCACACAGCTGCATGCTATCTAAGTAACACATATACAAGGCCAGATCATTCCAACAGGAAAGAGCAGAAGATTTCATTATTTCACACATTTAATTTCCTGACCCAGCAGATAATCACTTGTGAAAAGCATAAACATTAAAACTTGCTAAGCTAGCATTCTGCCAGGGTCAGAGATCAGCCTTGCTTCAAGCCACACTGCAGTTTCAAAACTACTTCACATTTAGACATGAATTAATTTTACTACTATATGATTAATAGAATAAAATGCATTACATACTACTTTGCTTTTAAACTAACATTTCTCATGTATACAAATACACATTCTTCTAACATTTTCCTCCCTATTAATACTTTTTATTCTATTTCGAAGTATGCATAGTGTCATTTCGTCTCCTAGCCTTTTCCACTCAGGATTTTCAGCTAGGTGAGTCATTCAATCTATACTTCAGAGAAAGCATCATCTGAGATCAATCTTTCAATTTCAATATCTTGGTAGAAAGTTTCAGTAACAGATACATCAACAAAATCTTTGATTAATTTTTTCATGCAGGGAATTCCACAGCATACACATGCTCCTATTAGGAGTATACCCACACAAATGGCAATCAGAATATTCATTAGGATAGAACCCCACCCCCAAAATAGATTCTGGAAAAAGTCCGTCAGTGGGTTTGGGCCTGGTTCAGTCATGGCTGATACTTGCTGAATTACCTCTAGGTGGTTATTTATCTCATGACGATTGTCAGGAATAAAAGCACAGCATTCTTCTTTGATAAACGTGCACGTACCACCTCTCGCTGCTAGGGTGAAGTCAAGAGCCATCCGATTTTGTAGCACAACAGTTCTCATTGCATTCAGTCCATCAGTTACCAGTTCTAGGGCGGAAAAAGTTGCATTACTCATTACTTCGAGAAGTTTCGACAACTTCCTCAGCTCCCAGATCGATTTGACTGCTCCATAGGCTGGGAGTATTCCTGCCCAGCATATAACACTGTCACTCAAGTCCATATGAGTCAATTCACTTTTGTCTTTTACTGAATTATGGTCTTTCCAACCAGCTTCAATCTTCCCAACTGGATTCACAGGTTTCTTAACTGGACCTTCAGATTTTCGAGCTGTTTCCCTTACGTTCCGTATCTTACCCAAAGGTAATTCTGCAGTATGTCTTATTGCCAGAACCAAGTAACCCAAAAAACAACTGCCGGACCAATTCTCAGGTAACCATTTATATGCCTTTTTCCCACAAATAAAATAACAGTTTTCTACTTTAGTACTAATACGCATCAGCCCTGCATGAAACATTTTCTGATCTATAACTGACAATTGTTTAAACAAAACTGGATTTTTTTGAATGTCATTCATAGTTGTTTTCAATGAGTTTAAATACGAGTCATAATTAGTATTGCAAAAAGTATTGCCATTACTATTCTTAATATAACATCGGTAAGATATGGTTATATTGCAATTGCTCCATCCCACCTGGAGAGTGTCATTTTTATAGAAACATACAACTCCTTTTTGTGTGACAGGTAAAAATAAAGCTATTTTGTCCTGTGATCTCACAGTTCCTGTGTCGAAAAGTAAATTCTCCCAAGTCTCATTTATCCCCAAAGGGACAGCGGACATTATCAGTCCTCCATATGCTGTTGGTATAGCTGTACAAACCCAGCAATTTGAAATGTTTATAGTCTCTGCATACACACGTTTCATGGCCAGGTATGTGTTAAAATTTGGATGCCAGTCTATAGACGTTTCATCACGCCTTCCCACTTTCACTTGTGTTGTTGTGTGTAGGATAAACCACAGCAAGAGGAAAATTGTCACAATTACAGTTAATAAATGTACACACAACAAAATGATTATGCAACATCTCTGGGGTTGATCTAAACTTCTATTCACTTTGTTTTTGGCCATCTCGGTCTGGTTGTGTATCAGTCACAAAGTTTTTATCAAGTTGAAAGTTCTTTACCGGTTTACAATGCGTCAAATGAACTGAACCCAGGACGTCCTCTCGGCCACTCTAACTGCAGTAGGCGTTGCCAACAGAACCTGGTACGGTCCCTCCCACTTTGGACTCGCCCAATTCCTCCTTTTCGTCACTTTCAGCCAAACGTATGTCCCAGGAGCCAAGACTGCTTCCACCGGTCTGGTCTGTTCCTTATCTGAAAAAGAGTTAAACTGCAAAACAGATTTATTTGTTAACAGTTTCCTCATATAACTAGCTAATGAACTGTCAGCCTCCTGCTCTGCAGGCATGAGAGCTTTCCACTGAGGCACATAATATGCTCTCCCAAAAATCATTTCAAAGAGAGTTAAACCTTTTACATTTGGAACCGTTCTCATACTCAGCAGTACTAAAGGCAGACAGTATATCCAATTCTTTTGGGTCTCTTCTACTAGCTTCCTTAACTTGTTTTTTAAGGTACCATTGTACCTTTCCACCAGTCCTGCTGACTGTGGGTGGTAAGCACAATGGTTCTTTAAGGAGATACCAAAAAATCTCCCAAGCTGGTGAATCGTCTGATTCACAAAATGCATGCCATTGTCACTATAAATCCTCTCCGGAATGCCAAATCTAGGGATTACTTCTTTTATCAGGGCTTTCGCCACTGTTGCTGCATCTGGGTTTTTGGTTGGAAAAGCTTCTACCCATTTAGAAAACATGTCTACAATAACTAAACAAATCTTCTTCCCTTCACATTTATTCAATTCTATGAAATCCATACAAATAGTATGGAACGGGTATGGTGGTATAGGAAAACTTCCTTGCTTGGTTTTAAATGCTCCTTGTGCATGATGCTTGTTACAAGTATGACAAGCTGCACAAAATTTTTTTGTGTAGTTTGTGTATCCGTATGTTTGGAATATTTGATTTACTAACTGTACCATCCCCCCTGTTGAGACAAGGCACTGGTCATGGCTCAACAAAGCTGCATATCTAAATAAATTAGATGGCAATATTGGTTTTCTTTCTTTGGAAATGTACAGTCCATTCTCAAGAATTGCACCTCGTTTTACCTATTTTTGTTTTTCTGCTTTTGTAGTAAGCGTCTGCATTGTTTTTAACATGTCTAAATCTAAAATCTCAGAGGCTTGTAATTCCTCATTTAAAAGTAAAGTTTCTGAGTCTGAGGCTGCTTGCTTTGCAGCTGCATCAGCTCATGCATTGCCTTTCAAAATCTTGTCCTGCTGTTTGGTATGAGCTACACATTTACAAATAGCTACTTTGGTAGGTAACTGAATAGATTCCAATAACTCCAAAATAAATTTCGCATGATTAATAGGTTTTCCACTGGATGTTATCATTCCTCTATTTTTCCATTGTTGTGCAAATACATGTACTGTAGAAAAAGCATACTGACTGTCAGTATATATGTTTACACACTTGTTATTTACTAAAGTACATGCCCTCGTCAAAGCTATCAATTCTGCTGCCTGTGCAGATAAGTTGTGTGGTAAGGATTGAGCTTCTAAAATTTCAGTGTCTGTAACTACTGCATACCCTACCAGATTCTTACCTGTAGGACCTCTTCTGCATGAGCCATCCACGTAATATGTCACCTCGACATTATCCAAGGGCATATCTGTAAGATCTTGTCTAGGTAAAGCTAACTGTTCAATTTCCTGCAGGCAGCTGTGTGGTGTGCTCTCCGCAAGAGTTGGGAGTAATGTTGATGGATTCAATGTCGTACATCGTTCAATTGTCATATGAGGTTGGTTCAGCAGTATAGTCATACATGAAAGATGTCTAGCAGGAGAAAGGTATGCCACTTTCTCTTGCAGTAAAATTATTGCAGCTGCATGAGGCACTCTCAATGTGAGAGGGTGGAATAACACCACTGAGGCCGAAGCCTGTACTGCCATTGCGGCTGCAACTACTGCTTGTACACTGTGAGGCAAAGATCGCGCCACTGGGTCTAACTGTGATGAATAGTAGGCTATGGGGCGTTGCTTGTCCCCATGTTGTTGCGTCAATACTGACGTCATATATCCTTGCTTACAATCTATGGTCTGAAAGAACCATTTGTGATAATTTGGAAGTCCTAAAACCGATGAAAAAGCTATCAACTGCTTCAACCTGCAGAAAGCCGTTTCTGCTTCAATTGTCCATTGTAAAATATCTTGTGCTGCCATTGGTGTCTTATATATCAAGTCAGTCAGTGGAGCAGATTCCAAAGCATAATTTGATATCCAGCTCCGACAAAAATTAGTTGTACCTAAGAAAGACATCATTTCTTTCTTGGTTGTTGGTTTGGGTGCTTGCAAAATCGCAGTTTTTCTTTCCTCATCTAGTATTCTACCTTCATTGGATATTACATATCCCAGGTATCTAACTTGTTTTCTCCACAGTTGTAACTTACTTTTGTTTACTTTGTGTCCTTGTGTTGCTAAAAATTTCAATAATGCTACTGTATCCTCCCTGCACTGTTGCTGGGTGGGGGCTGCTAGCAAGATGTCATCTACGTAAAGTAGAATTTGACTACCTCCCGGTGGGGTAAACCCTGCCAGGTTGCTAGCCATTTCTTGTGCAAAAATTGTTGGGCTCTCACAATATCCCTGTGGTAGTCAAGTATATGTATACCTTTTACCCTGAAATGTAAATGCAAACCAATATTGACTACCAGGATGTATAGGTACTGAAAAGAAAGCATTGCTAATATCTACCACAGAGAAATACTTCTGTTGCAGTTCTAAATCATTTAACAATGTATGTGGGTCTGGCACTGTGGGTGCTCTAGGTATTACTGCATTGTTTACAGCTTGTAAATCTTGTACCATCCACCATTCCCCATTTGCTTTTTTAACAGGAAATAGGGGTGTATTACATGGTGAATCAGGAGATTCTACCAGTACTCCTTCTTTGAGTAATGTTGCTATTATAGGCTTAATTCCTATTTCTGCATCCTTTCTCAAAGGGTATTGTCTTTTCTGTGGTTTAAAAGCAGACTGTGGGGTAATTGTAACTGGTCCTGCTGCTCGAATAAGTCCTACATCTAACTTGCCTGTTGGCCAGAGAGTTGTTGGAATTTCACATAAGGTCTTTTCTTCTTCTAATAAAAATGCTAATCAGCTGTCCTCGCTAGATTGCAAGTGTACAGCTGGATGTGTCTGTGTCAACCAATTCAGTTTTTGTTTTTGTATCCCTTGTTCTGATAATTCTAAATCAGTCTGTTTCTCCCATCTTGTTACTTTTTCTCCTAAATCTGCCCATTTGACACTTTTGTTCTTTGTCAAGCTGATATGTGGCAACCGATTTGATCTGTACAATGCAAGGAATTCTTGAGGTAATGAACAGCTAACTACACTGTTCCCCTCAGTATCCCAGTACAACGTACGCAAAACCAATCTAGTTGCACGATTTTTAAACAATTCTTGCTCATATTCTCTATCAGGTCCTGGTGTAGTACAGTAGTATAGAGCACAGTGTAACAAATGCTGTTGATCAGTGTCAAGGGAGGGGGCTTTACTGATGGCTACATTCATCAGTTCCTCGGTTACTGCCCCTGGACCAGTCGTGACTAGGTCCTGGCTGTACCAGTAAAATGTTTCACCCTCCGTTCACACTACAAAGGTATCCATTTGTCTCTGTGCTTCCATACCTTGTACAGTTGGAACTACTGCTATGCCAAATATCTGCATAAGATCCCTGCCCAATAGGTTTACTGGACACTTTGCAGAAACAACTATTTTACTTCTCTGGGACATACCTGAAACTGGGTCAGTTATTGCTATATCATGGGAAAGCGGTTTCCTGTATAGCTGTCCATTTGCTGCTTTTACTAGTATGTAATCAGGTGATTCTGAATGTTCTGATAACTTGGAGGGGTGTATCAAAGTCCGTGACACTCCTGAGTCACACAGGAATTTGACTTCCCTTCCCTCCACCAGAAGTGTAACTTCCGGTTTCGTATCCGCTAAGTAGAGCTCTAAGCTCAATAATGCTAAGTCCAAAATTTCACTTTCTTCATCCTCCATATCTGCTTGCACTTCCTCTACTCCCTCTATCACATTTACATTTGCTTTTTGTTTATTAACTTTTCCTGATGATTTCTGACTTTCACTTGACGTATCCTTACTATCATATAGTCAGTCCTCATCTCCCTTATCTTCTGTGATTACCTTTTTGTTTTGTCTACAATCCCTTGCTAGATGTCCCTTTTTCCCGCACTTGAAGCATTCACCTCTCTTTTTCCTCTCTTCAAAATCTTCTGATCGTTTGTCAGACTGTTTGTTTCCCTGGGCATTCTTCTTGCCCTTTTTACCCGACTGTAATACAAATACTTCAGCTCCGTCTTCAGCAGTGAAGACTTGTGCCTTCTTTTTTCTTTTTACTATTAAAATGTCTCTCAGCATGTCTAGCGTATTCGAGTAAGGCTTGTAGCCTCCCTGTTCAATGATCTATCATATGCTTTGTAATGAAGCTACTAACAGGTGCAATGCAACCTTTCAAAAATGCAATTTTTAATTGTTGTTCATACGGGGAATCATTCGTTTGGTTCTCAGGAACCGACATACCGCTATGATTATTAAAACATTCTAATAATCTAGCATAATATCCATCTATTGTCTCATTTTCCTGTTGTATGCATTGATTAATGCAAGTCCAGTCTGCTCTAGGTTTCCATTTCTCAGAGATTCGGTCTGTCAGACCTTTCACTCTGTTGTCTAACTCTGCGTCACTATGTGGGAGTGGTCTAAGCTCTGCATTACAAGGATTCCAGGTGCCACAAATCATGTGCCAATATGGACCTATAACTCGTCTTACTACTTTTCCTACTTCTTCCCCAGTCAAGTGGTAACTTAACCTCATGTCTTGTAAATCTTCTAAAAATTTCGTAAAATTAACTTTCGGATGGGGGATTCCCTCAGTAGCCTTCCGGATGTCTTCCGGTGTCCATGGTCTATATACTAAGAGTGTTGGATCCTGCCCTTCCTGTCCTACCTGAGGATTTGGAACTTCTATAAGTGGGCATATTTCTTCCTCACTCTCATCCTGTAGATTTCTCTCTATTTGGTATGATTCTGTGTCCCTATGTGTTTTACGTGTTCGGGACCTAGTCTCAATAGGATCTCTAACAAATGGTTGTGGTCTTACTGAAACTTCAGGATAACGCGGAGGCGGACGAGCCTGTCCACTCGCTTCATATCCTGAAAAGGGTAAGGGAGGGGGTAAGGGAGGAGGAGCTGTTGCTATTACCAAGTTATTATCCTCTTTGTCTAAAAATAATGTTTTTGAATTTTTAAGCTTCTGTTCTCTACGATTTGCTTCCTCAATCCACCTGTGTGCTTGAGGAATGCCTAGTTGGCATTGCTTTTTTGCCTGACCTCCTGCATTAGATTTAAGCTGTTTAAGGAGTTTAACTAGTGAAGGTTTATCTAGTTTACCATCAAATTCATATTTATTAACCCATTTCGTATAATACCTAACGTTATCAGAACGTTGTAATTGCATGTATTTTGCGTCTTCGGTTAGGAGCGGATCTCATGAGGTTTTAGTGCACTGATTACCCATGTCAAAGAAAATGTTACGTAACCCTTTTTTATCACGTGATATCAAGTTCTTAGTTCCTGTTTACAGTTTATCTAGAATAACTGTCTACCTTATTCTGTTACCCTGATCTATGACCAAATATACAGTACTTCCGTTTGTCCCTGATCTGCAAAACAAATCTTGACAACAATGTACTGTAACCTAGTCCCTGATCTAAAACAGAAAAAAGGCAAATTCTTCCTACCTGAGCCTCCGGTATTGAAAATCATTCAAGTTCTGCTTTTCGGTCACAGATCAGAAAGTGGCCAGCCTCTTTACACACGACAATTCAGTCGGAGGTCTTTTCACTCAAGAAGAACCATTACGGTAGCTTCTCCTGCGCAGTATTCAACCACCGATACGCTCAGATCTGCAGCTTACCAAGAGAATTCCATCTCGAAAGGACCAAACTGTTAAATAAAATTAAGAATTCAATACGCAGGAGGTTCAGATTCAAAAGTTTACTAGTGTACACCAGGAGGCAAAAAACGTACAAGTACTGAATTTTGTCTGACATGAAACAGGAAGCACACAATTTTATATAGGTTTAACATTTAAGCTATGCCCACCTTACTGACGTGATATGTCACAGGGCATCTACATCACTTTAGCTTACAATTCTTCATTCATTAAGTCTTGCTGATGCTGTATATTTAAAAAAAACTTTTCCTCTAGATACAATACGGCCTTGCTATCCAGCTGGTCAGTCATAATGTCTTTCTGTAAAGTTACTTGTTCAAGGTTTCATATCAGTTCGAATACAATAGCAGTTCAGTCTTTTAATACATGTCTTTGTTCTCTATTACACTTTCTCACACAGCTGCGTGCTATCTAAGTAACACATATACAAGGCCAGATCATTCCAACAGGAAAGAGCAGAATATTTCATTATTTCACACATTTAATTTCCTGACCCAGCAGATAATCACTTGTGAAAAGCATAAACATTAAAACTTGCTAAGCTAGCATTCTGCCAGGGTCAGACATCAGCCTTGCTTCAAGCCACACTGCAGTTTCAAAACTACTTCACATTTAGACATGAATTAATTTTACTACTATATGATTAAAAGAATAAAATGCATTACATACTACTTTGCTTTTAAACTAACATTTCTCATGTATACAAATACATATTTTTCTAACAGTCTTCCACTTCAATTAACAGAAACATAGTGTAGCAGTTACATAAGTTATTGTAGGAATGGTTGTAACACGCCTGTGAGCTATCCTCAGTAATCATTCCTCTGCAAAGTAGCCCCACCACTTAGTAGTCATGTCCAAACATCTATCCATACCTAAAGTACAGCTTACTGTACTTTGTGCATATCACCTTATACAGTTGGCAGTGTTGAGGCTGCATTGCAATAGCATGATGTACTAAGACAACAGTCATCTTCAATCATCAGACACTGCACATGCATGGAATCTAAACACACATCAATACATGTACACATATGCAGTCTCCATCAGTAAGTGGACTAGCAGGTCAAGAGAACACATTCCACACCTTCCCCACACTATTTGTGAAACCTAGCTGAGCATTACACCATAATGAATGTTGTATTCATGTACTGGTAGGACACACAACCACCTTCACTGAGTAGCCAAGTGTACATTCATGCTAACAGCACATATCATTGAGACACACACCCACAGCAATATTCAATGTCATGATCCCACAAACTGTTACTTGACAGTTCCATGGTGAAGCCAGGCCACTGTAATGGTCAACAGTGAGCACTTCATATATGTCACACACACCTCATGATTACTGGAAGAGTGCAAGCAATGTGCTCTGTTTGAGCTAGGCATTACATTAATTCAAGCATGTGCGAGGTCTGTGGCTTGCAAACATCTCACCCCAGCACATTCTGGCTATTGTGGTAATAAGGTTAATGTCCAGACAGCACACAGCATGCATGGCTTGCAATTGTTGACATGGGGTATATGTAGGAGCTGTGGGCACACATGGCTGTACATGTCATGGACATATCACCTGTAACTACTCAGGAACATACAGAGCATAGCTGTATTTCCCTGAACTTGTCAATACAGGCTATGTGTGTAGGCCTTATGATCCTGTTATTTGGGTATGTTTGTAGGCATTGCATTAGGTGGACATGTCTAATGACATACATGCCACATGGGTTGTTGTATGATATGATAGGTGTCATGGGTGACCAGTAGAGAGGGAATATTACCTCTGTCAACATAGATATAAAACCTTATGTACTGTTATCATTCAGCAACCATGGACCTATCTGGCATGTGCATGTGTGTAATGAATGTAGCCACCTGTATGTAGAAAGGACAACAACATCTATGGTATTTTCATTTATGTCGTATGAGTGTGGGATGTACATAACCAGGGCAGGTACATTTAGGTCATATCCAGCCATGAGTATGTTGTTTACTGGTGTACAACAACAGTTGATTGTGTTAATGCTGACAACATCCGAGGGACCCTGGTATGTGTACAACTGACCTAGTTACAAACAGTGATATATTTGCATTGCATAACACATTATGCAACTGTGGCAGTACATGGGTACTTTGCACAGTTGATGTAGGGCTAGGTACAGTCCACCAATCGAAGGTTATTTGGTATTCTGCCATACTATGTCATACCACATGTATGGATGTGTGTTGGTAGTCTGTGGACATGGTGGTGGATGTATGAGGATGCACTCTAGAATGCAGCTTTTGCCACAGTCACCTGTACCTGACTCATCTGTGATGACTTATGTCGGAGTAGTGGTCTTTACTTGTGAGTAGCCTTTATGAATATGTGGACACCACCATCTGGAATGGTCCATACCAGTGGTATGGCCCACATGTCTAGATCTGAGTTATATGGTGGGAGTGCAATTGTGCACTACAGAGCCTTCAGCCAGGTGTTCCTCACTGCACAGATGTCAGTATTCCCAATTGTAGGTTCTACATTGAGCAAATGGATTATGAAAGCCACACATCTAGCACTGGTTAGCATAAGCAGCCAATGCAATTGTCTTGTAGGTGTCAGGGTGTTACTTCTGTGTTTAGGATTTTGCCTTGGAATGCCACTATATGGGGAAATGCGACCTAGGTATTATCCACACTCCCTTGAATCATGGATGAATGGGCTGTGTGACAAAGGCTTGTCTTTCAGTCATGACATCCCAGAATGACAGACACTGGACAACCGCATAATTACAGCAGGACATTGGCTCATTGTTTTGGTCAAGCAGTTGCCACTCGTACCATGACATCACTGTGAGTGGCAGTAATGTGGTTGGTATCAAATGCTACATCTAAGGTGACGGACACCAGCAGATGTTGTGTATATGACCAATGTCAGATATACTTAGTGTAGCGGACCTGCTAATAATGACAACTACTAACACAGCAGGGAGAGGTCATCTTGACACCTGCACCTCAGTACCATTAGACAATGGGGCTCACATATTATGCTTGCACATGCCACTGTTCCAAGTATAATGCCACTGGCCACAACCTGTTATCAATATATGCCTTTCAGGGCAGCAATGTGTGTGACACATGCTGTAGTTAGCATCCACCTGTGTGTCCCAGTTAACCTACTCTCTGTCACTTCCACACATGCATGATTGTGTATACTTCACATATATATGCCAGTACTTCATGTATATTTATGCATGTGTATCACACAGCACAGACACAGATATATAATTTACGGACCACATACAGGTATCTGGTAGTAAACCTGTATGATGTGCATATATACTGACAGTTAAGATTTACATAGCTGTAAACCTGTGTGTTTACAATAGGGGTCCATTACAACATGTTCTGTACATGTAAGTGTATGAGCATGCACACTGTGGCCTTCCATGGTTAGAATCAGAGTGCATCCCAAACAGCCCTGTGCTACTGAGTGTTTGAGCCTACCCACTACCACCTCATGTAATTTGAGTCAGTGCATCTGAACAAGCCCTTTGTTTCTAAGTGTATGAGCATGCCCAGTATAACCTTGTGTAGTTGTAATAGTGCATCCAAAACGGCCCTGTGCTACTAAGTGTATGAGCATGCCCAGTATAACCTTGTGTAGTTGTAATAGTGCATCCAAAACGGCCCTGTGCTACTAAGTGTATGAGCATGCCCACTGTCACCTCGTATAATTGGAGTCAATGCATCCAAACAAGTCCTGTGATTCTATGTGTATGAGCATGACCACTCTAGCCCTGTATAGTGATAGCACTTCTCCATTCCACAGATGGGCATACTCCAGTTCAGGGCTTGTTGTGCTACAACTATACCTTTCAGGCCTACCTATGTCTTACCTGCAGATGATGTATCATGTTTGTGCATACAGGTTGTAATGGACTCCTACTTTAAACACACAGGTTTATAGCTATATACATCTTAACTGTCATTATCCCTGTTGTTGTCCTCACTCTTAGAAGGGCATTCTGATTGCCTTGAAATGTGTAATCTCTGTGGCGTGTCTTATAATTGCGTAGTACTGTAATAGTGATCTGTAGATAGGCAGGAGTTCTGATCCCACCACTGGCAACTGTGTGTGTGTGTGTGTGTGTGTGTGTGTGTGTGTGTGTGTGTGTGTGTGTGTGTGTGTGTGTGTGTGTATGTATGTGTGTGAGCAAATGGCTGAGTGTGGTTGTGTGTGTGTATGTGTGTCTGCATCCTGTCATGAGAGTGGGTTTTGCTGCTTTCCAAAGAGAAACCACCTTTTGCACTAGCCTTTATCCTTGTCATCTGCTAAACCACCCTTTTCCCCCCACCCCACTGCAAGTAATCAGTCCTTTGATGTCACCCAGCTCAGAAGCAGAATCAGAGTAAGTGCAATTGTATGGTGTCTGTGGCACATACCCCAACTGCATACCAGTCTACTAGTTACCTTTACATAGGCAAGATGTGTATGCACAATACTGGCAAGTGTGTGTGTGTTTGCGTGAGTGTGACTACCTTGTAGCCAGGCATTCACACGTGTCATGTCTTTTAACATGCTGCACACCATAGTAGTCATCTGTGGTGAGTGGAGTCTACAAATTATTACATAGTTAGGAATAGAAAAGAATAGACAGTCAAGAACGACTACAGTTGGGTATGTTGTTTTCCGGTGCCACTGTCAAGCAGTGACACAGAAGTGGTCACCAGGGTGTATGTCCATACCCATCATTCTCCCACCCATACTCCACAGTCCCTGGGGTATATTTCCTTACCCATCATTCCCCACCCCAAACTCTACATACACAACAACCATCCCTTCTCTGGTGAACTGATTATGATTTAAATGTTATAAAACAAGAAATGCCTCTGTTCTGTGTACATGTCAGTTCCTTTGGATCCCTTCTGTATCACAAAGGATGTTCAGACATGTGTATATATGGGTTCCCTATGTTAGAATGAAAGCTTGGAAGATCGACAATGACATCACCGATGCCAGAAGACCGACGGAGCAGATAACCGACAACTCGGAATCCCGACAGCGAAAACACCGACATGGGAAATGTGTGAGCGCGACTAGGTAAGTGTGTGATAGTGAGGGATTTAGGGTTAGGGTGCGTGTAATGTGTGTGTGCGATAGTGATGGATTTAGGGTTAGGGTGCGTGTAAGGTAAGTGTGCGATAGTGAGGGACTTAGGGTTAGGGTGCGGGTAAGGTAAGTGTGCGATAGTGAGGGACTTAAGGGTTAGGGGCAGATTAAGTGAGTTAGGGTTAGGGTGCAGGTAAGATAAGTGTGCAATAGTGAGGGACTTGAGGGTTAGGGGCAGATTAATTGAGTTAGGGTTAGGGTGCAGGTAAGGTAAGTTTGCGATAGTGACGGAACTTAGGGTTAGGGTTTGGGTTAAGGTTAGTGCATAGATAGTTGTATGTAAGGTGTAGTGTAGGTTTTTAGGTTGTTGGTGTGCTTGTGTTGTATGTGTGTTGTGTGGAACAGCGAACGTTTTGTTTTGTTAACTGTCGGTATTGTGGTTTGTTAGGCATGTGAACTTTCGTGTTTTTGCGGTTTCGTTCTTGTGGTGTCGGTGTTGTGGGTGTCGGTGTTGTGGACTGTCGGTCTAACGTAGTAGACCCGTATATATATATATATATATATATATATATATATATATATATATATATATATATATATATATATATATCTATATATACGGCTATAGTTGTGTATGTGTATATGCGTTTATATATATATATATATATATATATATATATATGTGTGTGTGTGTGTGTGTGTGTGTGTGTGTGTGTGTATGTGTACACATCCTGTAGGTGCATATATGTATTTAGTTATGACAGTTGTACAGATGTAGACTTGTCTATATTGTTTCACAGAGTACAGTACATTCTAGGGTACTGTACATATGTACACAAAGTAACTGCCCCATTTGTTTTCAGTACTGTGGAATACCTGTAGTAAGATGTGTATTATAAAAACCATGAAACATGTATAAAAAACAGATGGCTTTGTAGTAAGTCCAGTGACCTCAGTGTGCATGGTCTAGGGTTTAATACCTGCAAGGGTTGTTGATAATGTTATTTAGGACTGAATAAGACACTTTTATGCAGTTGTAAGCGGGTGCAAATGTGTTTTTTTGACAGTAAGCAATGGGTACATACAGGTAAAAGACATGTACAACTTGCAGTACACTTGAAATGCCCTTCTTTGGCAATCCTGCTGATGTCACCCACCTAGAAATACACCTCTGGGACTGCTATAACCCAGTAATCTCTGGAGCATGTCTTGTAACTGCATAATGCTGTAGTGTGATAAACTAGTTTGGTAGGTGTTCTAATCCCAGACATGCTAACTGTGTGTCTGCCTGACAAGGGAACAATGCTTTTTAGAGTATGCACACTCCTTACGATTCACATACTCACCTTTGACAACCTTGCTGATGTCACCCACCTAGAAATACACCTCTGGGTCTACTGTAACCCAGTAATCTCTGTAGTGTGTCCTGTAACTGCGTACTGCTGGAGTGTGATTTAGAACTATGGTAGGGATCCATACGCAATCATGGCAGTTATGTATGTTTTCTGTGTGTTTCAATGTCTGTGTAGGGAGCAATGCATTATACCCTACTCACTTGCAGGACATTTACAATGCCCTACTTTGGTACTCCTGCTGATGTCTTACCTTGTAAAATACACCTCTGGGGAATACATTCCCTAGTAATCCTTGTGGTGCATCCTATAACATCTCCATGCAGTAGTGTGATATAGATCTTTGTCATGGGTTCTATACCCACACATGTCAGTTGTGGACGTGTTGTGTGTGTCTCACTTTCTGTTTTGTGAGCAATGCATTTTGAGCTACTCACTTACAGGACATCTGAAATGCCCTACATTGGTAAACATGCTGATGTCATTCCTTGTGAAATACACCATTGGGGATTGAGTAGCCCAGTAATCTCTGTAGCGCATGCTATAACTGAATAATGCTGTAGTGTGATAAACTAGTTAGGTAGGAGTTTTATTCCAAGACATGGCAGATGTGTGTGTGTGCTTGACAGTCAGAGCCTCTGTGGAGGTGGCTGTGAATGTCTAACCACTGGACATGTTGAGGAGTGGGTTTTGTAGTTTTCCTATATGGTGGCCATATTATATGTCACAATGTCCACCTCACGAGGTTTACAGATTTCAATCAGCCAAGAGACTGGGTAAGCAAGCCATACCCCTACATCGGGCAAAAGGCCTAGTGGACACAGTAAGCAACCCTACTGTTACCCAGACTACGGTCTGAACCCATGTGTCATACACAAACACACTTGCCCAGAATATCCCGCTATGTTGCTAGTACCCTGCACATTGTTGACAGATAGTAGGCATAGTGTGATTGCAGTGGGCCACAGAGGGCATGGCACCCTGTCCAACAGTACAATAGGCACATAATTGTGGACTATGCGCCTTCACTATGTTCCCCACTGGACGCCTGCAACATATGTGGTGCCATCAAATGTGATCCACAAAGGACATACAATGCCTTACACACATGCCCTGTATGAACAGATGCCACTGACATCAGGGAATACCTGTATCATGCTATCATTGCAGGTGCAGGGTCAACCTGCTGTCTATTAGCAGGTCCTGCCACACCAGGCCAATATTGGCATATCTGATGATAACAGTCAGTGTACACAACATGTGCCAGGCAAACCAGGTACACATAAACATATCACTGTACATTATTGTGGGACATGCACATCCCAGGCATTGTCCATGTCAAGGACTATCAAACACAGACATGGCATGCATTGCAAAGCAATGGCCACACACAAATGGTAACCAGGATGACAGGACAGGTCATACAATACCCATCTGCAGGCCATTGTCAGGTGGCCTGATGCCAAGGAATACCCCTCACCCAGCCTTGTACAGCCATCTTGCACAGCCAACCACTACACACCAATGAAGCAATGCACACATGCATGTCAGTACTGGCACCTTGTGTCTGCATGTGGGGTATGATGTTCCCAACCACAGTCACACCCAGTATAACTCCCATTGGCACATTGACTTCTGTCAGACACGTTCACATGCCCTAGCCCATAGAACCTCAGGATATCCCCTGTGGTGCATGTAATACCTGTGCATTACTGCAGTGTGGCAAACTTAGTAGTTAGGAAGTGCATTTGTGAGCCTGCCAAAGTGTGCCAATGTGTCTGAGTCCTTTAGAGAGTGTGGCTGTGTTGACAATGACATCTGTTCATGTGGAAAGCCATGTGTGCTACACCTAATGTATGTCTACTATATCTCTGTTGCAGATGTCGCTCACCAGCACACACATATATGTTCTTACAGCACACCAACATGTCAGTTATGTGGCATATGGAGTAACTACATGCACTTGTAATAGTAATGGCTAATCAGTCAGGGGTTTGAACGCCTGTACTGGTAGGTGTGTGACACAAGATGCTTAGGTTTTAGTCTGCCAGCCCTTCTCTGAAGTACTTTGCCTCTGTCTGTCCCCTCCCACACAATCTCTGGAGGATGTGAAGATGTACACCTGCTCAGCAGCAGCTTGTGTTTTGTAAGTGATGGTCATGATCAGGTGATTACCTCTGCACCTATTGCAGTCCTCCTCCAGCTGATTGCATGTGGAACAGCTGTGGTGACATTCCCATAGCCAATTGCATGTAAACACTGTACAATATCTAGGAACATCATGTTGGTGTTTGCCCATAACAGTCGCTGTGAGTGGAACCTGGATCTGGTGTTTGGTAAACAGCATCACAGATGATATCTGGATATTCCTCAAACATACACTGTGGAAAATAGCCTACAGACAGGAGGGTGAAGTGCCAGACATGATTACAGCATGTAAGTGTAGCTATGCTTCATTCAGACTACTGCCAGTTTAACAGGTTGTGTGTGGTAATGGCTAGTCTGCATGTTTTAATAACTGACAACACAGTGCTCTGTTTGTGAGGAAACCCCCATCTGTAGGGACATCTCTGGACTGGTCAGTGTGTGGAACCCTTTGTTTCTTGTGTTACTCACAGAACACACATCAGTGAACTGCAGAAGCATAGTGTGAGGATTGCAATCAGTACACAGTGACAGTGATGAGAGTTACTGACATTGTATCCCTGATTGGACATACATCACATGAAACATTGGTATGACAGTCACTGTCTGAGGTTATCACAGTGACATGCCAATAATGGGCCACTGTTCATCGCTGCAGTCACAAGTCATCTATGCTTTGGACAGATGTCATGCAGTATATATGCATGTGTTGTGCTCCCTCTACAAATGTATGACATCTGTTGTCTTGGGTTAATAGTAATATCTATGAATGCTGTTTTAAGTAATCCTGAATGCTGTTGAGTATTACTAAGCCTTATCTGTGTTAAAACTGCAACACCATAGACTGTATGGGATTGCAGGTCCCAGCGGAACCACCTGTCCCACTTCAGCTGGCCATGGCACTGGGCACCAGCACCTACTCTCCCTCTTCCACATCCCACTCTCACCTTACAAAAATGAAAACATAAGGCCAATCTGTTCCCAGCACGACTTTTGCCCCAGACATAGCTGTCCATTTCACACACGTGTCCACTGGACACATGTAACCTTTTTAATTTGCATCACAACATATTACTGTTATCCTCACCTCTCTCTCAGGCACATGATCCTGGTATTCACATGACTCCTAAAGGTTCCAGGTACACATGATGCTGATGACCCCAGTGTGCACACAACACTACCGGTCCCTCTATGGTTACTCCATTTAACTTTTTAATGATGATGATGTTGCACACAGCACCTTGCAAGACTACTGTTCTCACATAATGATTGGACAGGAACTGTTCTGTTAATATAAATAAAATGCTCATAGTAATGTATTTGGGCAATGTGCAAATGTTTGTGTGTATTAATGACACGTCTGTCTGAGGGAATCTTGATATTACATAGGACAACACCACTACATAATACAGGAGTTGCTGGTGTTTTCCTTTTCATTCTTTTGTAATGCTTTGTTGTCACGTGGTTTGTTCTTGATATATCTATATATATCTATATCTATGTATATAGATATATCTAGACATAAACACACATGCATACATCTACATAATGAAATACATTTCCTATACTGTTGAATGACTGTGCTGGATGATATGTTTGTGATAACATCAGATGTCTGTATATCTGCCATGGTGTAGTGGTAAATCACATTAGCTGTGGTGTACAGGGTCCTGGTTTCGAGCCTTGCAGAGGTTGTTTATTTTGTTGCTGGGCAGAACAAGGGCCATTGGATATGGTGTGATTAAGACACTTTTAAGCAGTTGTAAGCAGGTGTGCGCAGGTTTGCATGACGGAAAGCAGTGGTTACTTTTTGTTACAGTTCCTTACACTCAGTTACCTTCTTGATTGCTTAACCTGTGTAAGCAGTGCTTACCCCCACACAAACAGGCTGAAACCCGCTCACTGCTGCTTAAAAGTGCTTACTCCCACTTACCCCCACGCTAATTTCTTTAAAAGAAAAGAAAAAAGGGGTGATAGGAAAGTGGTGAAAAAGGGGCACAAAGAGGGAAAGACAGTAGGCAAGATAGCTAGGGATGTGCAGAAAGGGTGTAGGAAAGGTCCATAGCTGTCAATTTCTTCTAAAGCAACGACTGTGGATATGCAATAAATTTGGTGGTACATTTGGACACTCACAACCCTGAGAGAGGGGTGAGAACAACAATAGTATGTTGTGATGCCAATTAGAAATGTTTACATGTGTCCAGTGGACATGTGTGCGAAATGGACAGCTATGTATAGGGCGTGCTTTTTTTTGCGGGAACAGATTGCCCTTTTTTTCTTTTATTTTTAGGTGAGAGTGGGATGTTAGGAAAGGAGAGTAGGTATAATCGGGGAGGATAGGTTGGGTAGGATGACAGACAAGACAAACAAGATGCATACAGGGGTGGTATATGGCACATGTGGGGGGGGGCCTTGGATGGGGAGGGATGTTTGGAAGTCGCAAGCCCATGAGCCCACAAATGGATACAGTGGGAATGAGGTCCCCACCCATGGGCAGTCACCACTGCACCTTCACAGCATAGAAGGTGGCTGTGCTGGGGGCTGTGTAGGAGGGGCAGGCTCACCATCTAGTTGCACCACTCGGCCCTCAAGCTGGCGTAGGTGGTCTTGAATCTTCCTGTCGACCTACCTATACACCACGGCCTGGACCATACCACAGGTGACAGGTTCCTGTCCACTCCCGCTCCCAGGGGGGGCAATGCCCCATCCCCTGCAGCAGTTCCACCCAAAGGTGGTGCAGGACCAACAGGCAAGGAGGTCCCAGGCTGGGCCCCAGATGTGCTGGTGTCCGATGCCATGGCCAGCTGAGGTGGGACAGGTGGGTCCGCTGGGACCGGCCTTCCCATACGAGCTATGTTGTTGCATGTTTAAGGCAGATATGGGTTAGTAATAGTCAACATCCTTCAAGATTAGTTATAACAGCATGCATAGGTATTCCCATTACCCAGGGCACCAGATATAAATAGTTGCAGACCAGGCAGAACACATGCATATATGGGTAAACAGTGGCCATTACAACAACATGCAGGTTTCATTGATGGCAACAGGCCACCAATATGGGAGTATTTTAACATGGCACATGCATAGAAACAGATGTGAATATTTATAAAACAATAGGACATATGTCCCAACAAAGGTTAGGAGTGTAGACATACCAAATGTGTTGTGTAAATCGGTTATTTTTGCACATATGGTAGGGGTGAGAGAGAGAGAGTTCAATTAACAACTAATAAATCCTTGTAGTTTTCACAACATTTGTAGTCACTGCAGTGGTCTGTCTCTTACATGTGTTATTACACTACCCAATGGCGTTATATTGTACAATGGTATGTTTGTAGAGTAGTATGTACTGGACCCATGTCTTACGTACAGGCTTGACAAGATGCAGGTATTAATGCAACATGTTTTGAGACTGCTTTCATACATTTTGGGTGAAATGCTAGGATGACAGGTATGTTTGCATGTACATTCTCTGACTATGTACAAGTCTGTCAGTTATATGTCATTAACAGCTGCCTACATTTTTTGGATTATCACACTAATTTGTCAGGGGAACAGGGCAAAAGGCAGGTGATGTGGGCCATTTATCAGGACATACTGGGCAGATTGGAACAGTTGAGGGGTATGAATATGCATACCACTCTCTATTTGAGCATTGTAGCAAAATCTGTATAGTTAAGTGTAAATATGCACACAGCTTTCTCTCTGAACATTCTAACAAACTGTGTGCAGTTGTGTGGAATGATTATGCATACAACTTACTAGCGCTCCTGAGATCTAAAGCCCTGCTGTGTGTGACAGAAGCATTACAGTTAAGATCACTGTACACTATGCTATCAGGCAATTGTTGTGGGGATTTGCAATGTATTTAGTCTAATATGACTGATCTGTTTGCACTTCCAACATTGTTATACAGCACTGCATACCACAGTGTGGATAACACTGCTTACTACAACAATACTATTTAATAACTGCAACAGTACAACAACATATGACTGCAGAGTAAACAGAAGCAATGCAGGGATTACACCTTTATTCGCAGCATATTACACAATTCTGTATACTGGCACAACACTTTCTGAGGCTCTTATTAGTTATGACAGTACATGCAGGCTGCTTACTAACCTGCCTCGTGATGCATCCTTTGCAGCCTAGCATCATAGGTTTGCTGGTTTGTAGCACGCTCATCTGCAGCTGTCAGAGAAGTACAGTGATATTTAGCCATACCTATCCATAGTATACACAAGCCAGGCAATTATTAACTACGTAGTGGAAGGAGTACTTACTCAGTTCTGGGGTATTCTGCATCTGCCTTGCTTCCTGGATCCACTGTTCCAGGACATCCCCCCTCCACCGCTTCAGGTCTGTACGGTGGTGCCTGACCTGCCCACCAGTCCAGGGGATACCTGTGGCACTAGTGAGGTCATGGGCGAGACTGTCCCAGGCCTTCGTTTTGTACTGCAAGCCCTGGTACTGGCCCTGCAGTAGTCTCCTGTCATGGTGCTTTACCAGGAGCCATACCGTGAATTTGGACTCCTGGATGCCCCAGCACTGCACTCTAAAGCAAGTGCCTTCTCCCACTCCAGCCATTCTGCCTGCAGGGGGATGCTACAACCAGTTATGAGCCGTATTCCCGCCTCTTCGGTTTAAGTAGGGCTGGATTCCCGCACTTTTCCGTAATTGGCCGGTTTAGAAAAGGCTAAGCTATGGGCATACCTGCTTACTTCAGGTTGGCACTGCTTAAAGAGTTGTACCTGTAGGCATATTATATTGGCTTCCCCTACACATTGCGTACAATTACTAAGCTGGGCTGTGCTGCGGTTAGCATTGCTTATTGGTTATCTAGCATTATATTTGCATTTTGTCAATGGCGTCTTACTCATTACAGGTTATATATGTGTCTAGTATCCATCATTCATGTGTACTTACACTGTATAGGGTCCTGGAGACTTTATATCTTTATTACAGTGACACCTCAACTCTATGTTTACTGCAGTACTCCAATTCACATATTTATGGTCTGTGGCAGGTTATAGCACATTACACTGTACATAGATTCAGTTCACATATTTGATTTGATTTCCCTGCTGTGAGGATTAGTTTGCTGATACCTCCTTTATATGTATTACTATCGTGGCATAGTGGTTTATTACTATGACTGTGATGTCCAGAGTTCTAGCCTTGCAGAGGCTGGTTATTTTGTTGCTGGCCAGAACACAAGCTGTTGGGTACAGAGTGATTAAGGCACTTTAAAGCAGTTGTGAGCGTGTGTGCATGGCTTTGCATGGAGCTAAGCAATGCTAACCTCCGGATACAGTTTCTTACACTCAGTTAGCTTCTACATTGGTTCACCAGTGTGATAGTCACAGGCTTACACCTGCTTGCACCTGCACTTGCAAATGCACTGCATTTGGTGTTTGCATCTGACACTCACACCCCTGGGTGGGGGTGAGGACTATGATAATACCTTCTGATGCCAATTACATCAGCTTACATGCCTACAGTGGGGTGTTGCGACCATGTGTTCATAGGTGTTGTGTAGTGGGTTATGCAATGACACATATGGTCATACCGTACTTAGCCATTTAAAGTGGATTGTGCTGCGGTGGGACCCATATCTGGAATGGCTGCCCATTAAGCGTAAGCATGCCCGTCATCTGTACGGAATCCGCGGCCTGGTCAGAGTTTGTTTCATACTATTGGTGTGTTTCTCTTACAATCTGCACCTGTCTGGCAAATACCTGGGAACTGCCACCATTAAATACAGACAAGTAACTGGGTTTAGGACCCCACATCCTTCAGCCGAGTCATGCTAATGCATACCTATTATTCAAAAAGCTTTCTAAGGTTATAAGTGGAATATGTGCTTTCCATCCCTATCAAACTTCTCAAACAAGTGGGGACAATTTCAACTGAATCAGGGACAAGTCAAGAAACACTCAGGGATAATCAGGGACACTTTTAAAATATTAGTGCTATTAACTTGAAACATTGACAGAATCAGAGCATGTGAATTAATACAAATTTTCTGAAGTAAAAGGTGTTTATAACACTTAATTATTGTCATTATTCATTAAGTGTAATTCACCACCTTTCCTCCAAAAGTCACTAGTTTTAGGAGGGATTAAGAGGGACAGAGTTAAAATGTGAGTCAAAATCAGAGACGTCCCTGAAAATCATGGACAGTTGAGAGGTATGGTCCCTATTTGTTTCCCCAATGGTTTATGTCCTGTCCAGTGGATGTGCTCTTAGGGGTTGAGAGGTATAGGCATAAGCTCCGCCCATTTTGGAATATTACTTACATCCCAGGGGCGGTCCTAATACAACTGCTCCAGCCAACACCTGCATGCCTAGCCCCATAATTGCATAGCCATAGTTCCCCCACCTGCCCCTCCTCTACAGCACTCATCCTTACTGTGGGTGCAGGTGGAGTCTAGCCGCACCACTACACACTGCCCACTCTCCACGTGTCAGGACCCATGTTGTACCTTGTGTCGACCCATGGGTTATCAGGCTTGCACAACCTACTAGTCCATGTATGTCTGCAGCCCGGTTTGATGACTCATGACAGGAACTGACTCCAATGATCAGTATTTTTTGGAGTGTCCCACAAGGGACATTGATGTCTTTGTTTCAAAATTAGACATGGCAGGTCTCTCCCACTGGTAGTATCCTGCCTGTGGTCTGGGAAGCAGTGGTGTGTTTACTTTTATTGTGTGTCTGTATGTTTCACCGGTCTAGCTGGTGGGGGGGGTTGGTTGATGCTACGTGCTACACATCTGTTGATTGGAGCCCTCACCCCCATATGTACTGCCTGTGAACATATGTAATTCGTAACTGCTGTATCATATCCTAGCTATATACATGTGTATATTTACAAACACACACACACACACATATATATATATATATATATATATATATATATATATATATATATATATAATGTTGTTAAAAACTACCAACTTACCTAGTTAATAGGAACTGGACAGTATAAAACTAAGCAAGGTGGGAGGGTTATGCCCCCCACACCCCCAATCTGGGGGGGGGGGCTGCACCCCCCACCCCCCTATTTATATATTCTAACTCCAGGGTCACACTACAGTGGGGAAAAGGGCATATACACTGCCTGTACTATTTTCGATGAAATGAGTTTCGGTCAAATGAGCTTTCGGCGAAATTAGTTTTCAGTCATTTTGGTGTCGGTGAAATGAGTTTCGGTCAAATGAGCATCCGGCGATCTGATAGGAATCCATATATATATATATATATATATATATATATATATATATATATATATATATATATATATGCATTACTATATACAGATATATCTGTATATGTATGCATACATGTATATATTTATATATTGCTGTCTATATATATGTAAAGACATATGGGTCTATGGGTGTCTGCATATGTATATATCTATATGTGGGTATGTATATGTATTCTGTTTCTGTATGTATACATTTGTACTAGAGAGAGGGAGAGGTGTATCTCTTTGTTGCTATGGGTAGATGTACACACACACATACCTCTACATATATACATCTACATCTGGTTATTCTGTTCCTTGTCATGTAGGTTACACTTTGCTGCAGTGGGACTCGTAACGGGTGAGGCTGCTCGTTGGGCGACGTCTCTGCCCAATGAACACTTTTGCTTACATCCCTGGGGCTGTCCATATAGACCCACATCAGCCAACACCTGCAGACCTAGACCCATAACTAGCTACCCATAGCTCCCCCACCCGCACCTCCTCTACAGCACCCATCCTTACTCTGGGTCCTGGTCGGGTCTGAACACACCACTACATGCTGCCCACTATCCACTTCACGGGACCCATGTCATACATTGTCTCGACCCATGGGTCATCAGGCTTTCCCACTCATGTATTCCGGGTATGTACACACCCCAGCCAAAATGGTCGGCGTATCACCTTCTTTTGGTTATATATCAATTTTTGGGGCGTTCCCACAAGAGACACACCTGTCTGAATTCCAAGATTAGATTTCATGGGTGCACTGTGTACCCCGCTGGTTGTATCCTGCCTGTGGTCTAGGGAGCAGGGGACTATTTACATTATTTGCAGGTTTGTGTGTATGTTTCCTGTGTCCGGCTGGGGGGGGGGTGGTGGAAGGTCATGTTACGTGCTGCATGTTTCTTGCTTGGGCCCCTCACTTCCATTGGCATAGCCTGTGAACATATATCATTCTTGTGTGCTGTTTCCTATCGTAACTGTATATCTGTGTATATCTATGCACACACACACACACACACACACACATATATATATATATATATATATATATATATATATATACACATACATATATGTATATGACTGCAACTACATATATATAAAATATATATTTATATATATATATATATATATATATATATATATATATATATATATATATATATATTGTTTTATATATATATATATATAGAGAGAGAGAGATATTTATATATATATTTTACACATGCTTACTGGTGTTTATATGTGCTTAAGCCTGCTTACTATTGCCTTATTCATTATGACACTGACACTTCGCTCCAGTTCACTTTTAATTATTATGCAGGTTATACAGCAGACAGATGTCGAAATATGTTCATATACAGATTACCGATGGAAAATGGTATGTGCTTCAGTGAGATTCGGAATGGGAATGTCTGTTCGTAGGCGGATGCTCTAACCAATACACTATTGCTGTGCTGCTTTATTTGCATATATACCCATATACCCATGACTCCTAGTTCCCCAAACACCCACCCCAACACTTCACTAACACAGCAATCATCCATTCTCCAGTTGAATACGAGGTGTATCCACTAAACATTGGCTACTCCCTACTCCTGTAGATCCATCCCATGGGTTGACTCACTCCACATATCCTCAGAAATCCCATACTTTTAGTCCACAAACATTGGTGACATGAGTGACCAATAGGACACTATTCGTAATTTTTGGGTTGTGCCACATGGGATACACATGTCTTTATTTCAAGATTAGATTCTATACTTCATTACATCCTTACTCCCGTTAACATGACACTACAATAAATTAATAAGTATGACTATGTGGTAAAACACACGTTACACATGAAAGCTAATTATGTACGAGTTCAGCGTAATTATTTTACAGATAGACCGGTTTAGTGATTGACGTTGCTGTAGCAGTCAGATCACAGGAATGATTCCATGTGTGAGAAAGTCCTCACATTTGAATTATTGAGCACAGCACTGACTTTGGACATTGTACACACTTATGCGTTTTAGCAGTTTCGTCCCTTCCATCTTATGCACAACCTATTATTCTGTCTACTGTTGAGGTTTGTAAGGGCACTTTCATGTTATTTATGTCTGCAAAAGGAATTAATGTGTTACAGGGAATGTACTTATACATATAGATGTATGCATGTGTGTATGCATATATACTTATAACGAACTTGCTGACCTCCACAAGGCGGTCCAATTAGAACCAGCTCATCCAACCCTGACACACCTGGATCCATAATTTCATACCCATAGTTCTTCCACCCCACCCGAGTTTGACATACACGCATACCATCCATTGTCCAGTTGCTATCGCAGCCATGAAACACCTCCACACATTGCCCTCTCCTGAGCGTTAGGGGCCCTACATGTATGTTGTCCCAACCCATGTATTATCAGGCTCTCCCACAATTAGTCCTTGAACATACCTGCACTTGCTTGTGTAATGGTCAGAGGTCCAATCATCCTATCAATATTTGGGCAGTCCCACCAGGGACTACCCTCTGATTGTTTGTAAAGTACACTTAGCAGATCGACAATGTTACTCCCACCGGTAGTATGCTGCCTGTGGTTTGAGTAGCAGTGCTTTGCTCACTCCTGCCCAGCTTGATATGACATATGCTGACAGCACTATATAATACTGTAGTTGCTGTTGATTCCCTTTCATTCCTTTTGTTATATATGTTACGCATACAGGAGTGTATATATTTATTATATAACTGTACATACTTATATACATTTCCTATGCTGGGCACTGCTTACTCCCACGCAAGTGCACTCGTACTTGCTTACTGGTACTTATATATGTTTACTACTGCTTATTTGTGCTTACACCTGCTTACTAGTGCCTTATTCATTATGATAGTAACACTTTGATTGAATTAAACTTTAGTTAAACATGTCATGCGGTACTCCAGTTCACATTTACATGTTATTATGTAGGTTTTACAGCAAAACGACATTCATTCCACATGGAAAATTATATGTGCTATAATTGGACTCAAACCGTGAATGGCTGTTTGTTAGGCTCATGCTCTAACCACTGCACTATTGACTTTAACATTGATTTGGCATGTTTTTCTCTATTTGAATGATTTTGATGTGTAAGCGGCAGGGGGCAGCAATGCGTAAACATGCTGCACTTCGCTTACACTTTCGATATTGAAGCAATACAAATGTAAAATAAGGACTCAGGGTATCTAATTGTGAAAGGACTAGGGACGGGGCTCACCATTCTTCTATGTGCTTGTATGTTTACTACTTTGATTTTATTTCAATACTTGTGGACACTCCTGTATGCGTAACATATATTTCAGTATCCACGGACACTGAATTAATTGCTTACTGTTAGAGGCGGACTCTAATAGTAAGCATAGTAGGTTGTGCAACTGTGGGGGCATGTTTCCACCTCTGTAGAGCACTTGAATACACCCCCTGCACTTGCACATTTTTCCTGTGCACGTAGTAGGTGCGGCAGCACGCCCTCATAAATATTCATATGGCGCTTCTGCACCATCTGTAATGGGGACGCTCGACACAAGGCTAAAACCGTCCTTGTGCCGATCTTCATGAATCCTGGGATGAATGTATTTAACAACTTTTTCTTTTGCAGACCATTCTGTGAAAATATTCCATCAGTTATGAACTGTATCTGCTTTAGTTTTATTTTTTAACTTGATTAATTTATTCTTTTGCAATCACATAATTTCATTTATGACATAGAACGGTTCAATTAACTCTTTGCAACTGTTGAATTAACTGTTTACTTTTATTAATCATTTTACACCAAAAGATTAGAGATAGACTAATATCTACAAGAAGCAAAAAATATGCGCTACTGCAAATGTTATTCAGTGCTATAAATATACAGTTTCAATGTAATTTTAACCATAATATTGTGGTCATATTTCTGAACTGCCCATTAACACCTTGGTTGACACTGAAGTTAAACACCTTGGTAAAGTACTGAACTGGGCTTAGATAATAAATATTTGAATGTAATTATTTCAGTATATTTCCATTAGCTGTATGAGTACAGTATTTTAATATAAGTTTCCTCTAACTGGGGTAGCCAATACTAGTAATGATAAAATGGTAGTCCAAAAAAATAGTAATAAAATTACAACTTGGCCAGTGATAACATTACAACTTGACAAATTACTTTTGAACTTATTACAATGTATCCTGTACAGTATATATTTACACAGACTGTTTGTTATTCATGCATTTCAATCTAGTAGGTATCCTGGACCCATCTTTTTTAAACATGGTTCTCCACACATATTCTTTGCTAGACATTAATTTAATTTGTACTGAATTCTTCTGTGTTTGTGCATACAAAGACTGTAAAGTACACTTAGTCCAATCTACAAATTTAGTAACATTAACATCAAGCAAAATCTTGGAAATTTCTTATGTCTCTTTAGAAGCATCTAGTGGAATTACCACCAGAGGCAACTACATGCTCAGAAATTAGAAACATTCATGCTTTTGCACACCAGCATTGTCTTTCCAAAAACATATTAAAAATAGTGACCATTCTTGCTCAGTTTTTACAGATTTTAATAAAGCTATTTTAAGCCATCACTTGTATAGCTTTACAGTTTAACAGGTTATAAATACAATTTAATACTAAACGATAAAATAATAACTAGCATGATATCTATTAGCAACTTGTAAAATATCTTATCCTGTCAGGTTTAATCTGTTTACCAGTATTTCTAATGCACTAATACCTGTTTTCCCCTCCCCTGAAAGAGTATTGTCAAGAAGGAATGAGATTTTATTTTTTCCTGTAGCTTTATTTTACACCATTTTGCAATACTGCTTATACAGTCAGTGTAAAACTGAGAGAGTGCCCCTCCCCCTGTAGTACTGCAGAATTGTTTATTTTCTTTATGCTGTGAGAATAGAATGTATACCAGCCCAACACATTGGTTATACAAATGCTTTATTAGGTTATTAAACTATAGACCTTTGTCTGATTTGATCATTTTTTGGCTGTTTTCAATGACACAATATATTTTTCTGTTGCCTTTGCTGTCTACTACTACATACCCTCCTATATACTTTATTTGAACTGTATGTATACTATAACCCATCTGCTGGCTGTACTTGATGTAAATGAGGTTTTTTACTTTTTAACCTTTACCTGCAAACAGATTATCAGTGACATATATGCACAATTGTGATGTTTTATTATAATTACCAAATAGTGTTGGATGTGCGCATTTAACAATTATATTTTAATACCAATAATGTTTTTGAAAAACTCAAGCCACTTTTCTGGCAATCAGTCTTGTTTTTTATCTTATCTGCTCAATATTTCCTGTAACTATTTATCCAGTCTAGGAAGGTTTTAACTCACATTTCAGACTCTGTAGACCATAATTAATCCTTTTAGCATTTTTCCTTTAATCATCTGTTAATACACTTGCAATTTGATAGTAAAATGCAGAATTATAATAAGTATTTGTGATTTGCATAACTATGCATTTATACTACATAAATAGACATTAGCTTACATATTTTTTAACTTTGATTTCAGTATTTTTTATTTATTTAACTGCCCTGCAATTATTTATTTATTTTATTTTACGTTTGTTAACTGGGATAGTCCGACTGGATACATGTCCATTTTCTGAGGAGGCCTGGGGAGAAAAGCTCCAAATCACAGATACAAGCAATAATAGTAATAAGCATAGCATATTATAAGAAGAACAGCAATTATAGAGGTGATACATTATTCAAGAGTCTGTTAACTAAGACAGAGTAGGAATTATATTCACATAGAAGAAAAAACATACGAATTTAACAGTTTTTCATTAATTATGGCACTAGGGTAAACAATAGATACTTAAAGCAGCCCTATGGAATATACAGTTTGCAATACAATATTTTTCTAAATAGTTAAATATTATGTAGTATTCTACAGATATTGACACAAATAGGCATAAGTTAAGAGAGTATAATTGACAGGGTGTCTGTGGAGATTAATCTGGGTTAGTGCAGGGGCAGAGCCAGTGGTTTTTAAAATATTGTTTAAGGCCTTTTTTAAAGAGATTGAGAGAGGGTTCAAGTGTAAGGTTGGCAGAGAGTAAGTTCCAGGTTTTGCCAACGAAGTTGGTAAATAGTGAATCTGCAGCCCAATTACTAGCTTTATGTGTTTGAACCATTAGTTTGTTAGCTGAGCGGAATGGCCTGGGGTGACAGTATGGTTTTATAATGTTTCTAAGAGCAGGGTTATTTTCTGGGTGTGTGAGAATTTTGTGTGCAACTATGAGCTGGTTGAACCAAAGTAGGTTAGGGAACTCTAACCACCCTAGGAGCTCAAGGTTTTGGCAATTATGGGTCCTCTATGTAGAGTCGGTAGCAAATATAGCTATATGGTTATAATTATAGGTGAGTTTATTAATTTTAGTCTTATTCAAGTAGGAGAGTATAAGGGAAGCATATAGCAGGCTAGAGAGTAGATGAGAGCGAGCTATAGTAGCACAGGCTAGTGGTGTTAGAAAAGGTTTATTTCTGTATAGTGAGACGAGCTTTTGTTTAACAGCTTTGATGGTATTATTTACATGCAAGTCAAATTTGAGATTATTGTCAGCTATAACCCCTAATAGCTTAGTGTTAATGTCTGGGAGAATAGAGGTGCCATTGTTGGATGATATGGAGAAAGAAAGAGGAGTAGATCGACTGGTGGAGGTGAAAAGTAGTAATTTAGTTTTGTTAGGGTTTAAGACCAAGCATTTATTAGCTAACCAGGTTTCAATTGTATTAAATGTAGTTTGGGTTAGGTTTTGAAGGTCTGATGGGGAGGAGGCAGAACAGATAAGAGTGGAGTCATCTGCATATTGGATGCAGGTGGTTTCTGGGATGGCTGCATGAAGGTTATTAATGAATATGGAAAAAAGCAGGGGACCTAAGATAGATCCCTGAGGGACTCCAAGGGTAAGAGGTAGGAGTGCAGACAGTTTGTACTTCCATAGAACTGCTTGTTTACTTCCACCCTGATAGGATATAAACCATTGAATAGCATGTTTGTCCAGGAATATGCCTTCTAAAGAGTGAATTAGTAGCTGATGGTTGACCATATCAAAAGCCTTTGACAGGTCAAGAAAGAGGGCTGAGGAGAGCAAATTAGAATTCCAGTTTAGGTTAATAGTGTTGGTAAAGGAAAGGAGGGCAGTTGTGGTACTGTGATGTGGCCTGAAACCATGCTGAGAATTGGCCAGTAGGTTGTTTTTTATTTATTTTTATTTGTTTATTTACATTTGTTGACCGGTAGTGTCCGACTGGACATAAGTCCATTTTCAGTGGAGGCCCTGGGAGAAAAGCTCCACAGTTAAAATAAACAGACAGTAGTTACATTGGATTACATAGCGATTAACAATTTAACATAGCAATTACTTACAAAATATTTACAGATGAAGAACATAGTACATCAGTAGACAACTACAATCTTTATCTTTGAAGTACATAACAGACATTAACAAATGTTACAATAAGAAGTTCCTGCTGTATAATAAGTACTAGGCTTATGAGCATCTGAGCTTGCTATAATCAAGGTAGTTAGTGGAGTAAAAAGAAAGGTAGTGGTTGGATGGGGTGGGTGATATTAGCATGGGAGTTGCAAGGGCATAGCCAGCATGTTTTTAGGTGCGCTTTTAGTAAAGTTTTGAAGTGGGTGCATGATGGTATGGAGGTAATTGTGGATGGGAGGGAGTTCCATAATTTGGCTATGGTGTAAGAGAATAGTGCTTCACCAGCAGAGTTATTGGCTTTAGTGATCTACAAGTGTTTTTTGTTGCTGGATCTTAGTGGTCTGGTGGTGCGATAGGGTTGGAGTAGATTCTGGAGGGATGGGACATTTAGTGGATGGTTTACTAGTTTGTGGGCGAGTGAGAGTTGATACCATTGAAGGAGGTGAGGGAGTTCAAGCCAGCCCAGTTCAGCAAGTGAGAGACAGTGGTGACTATGGTAGGATGCCCTTGTGGCGAATTTGGTGATTTTGTTGTAGCAGGTCTCTAGCTTGTTTAGATCGCATTGCCTTAGGTTGGTATATATTGGAGACGCATAAAGTAGGGTAGAGATAAGGTAGGAATTTGTTATTGAAATCTTTGCTGCTTTGGTGAGAAGTTGCTTATTTCTGTATAATGCTCCTAGTTTCTTGTGGACTTTTTTTATGGTCATGGATATGTGAATGTCAAAGTTTAGTTTATTGTCTATTTCCACTCCTAGCAATTTGATGTGTTCATTTGGGTATATAGTGGTGTTGCTTTTTGCTGTGATGTTAAAGTGAGAGTTGTTTTGAGTATGTTTGGTGGGTTGGAAGATGAGTAGTTTAGTTTTGTTTGGGTTGAGTATTAATTGGGCATCGGATAACCTAGTTTCAACAGAGGAAAAGGCTTCCTGTGTGACTTTTTGCAGTTTGGGTAGGGACTGGGCTGAGCAGATGATTGTTGAGTCATCTGCATATTGTATGAGTGTGCCATGTTTGGTGGCAGAGGCTAGATTATTGGTGAAAACAGAGAAGAGTAGGGGTCCAAGGATGGATCCTTGGGGAACCCCTATGGAGACAGGTAGTTGGGGAGATATGTCATTCTGCCATACAATGGATTGTTGGTAGTCAGACAGGTAACTCTGAAACCAGTTGGTGACTGATTGAGAGAAGGATAGGTTATTGAGGACAGAGATAAGTTATTTGTGTGGGACCATGTCAAATGCTTTAGATAGGTCTAGGAAAGTAGCAGAGGAGAGATAGCCATTGCTTTTATGTGAAGGACAGTGCTAGTAAAGGAGAATAAGGCAGTGGTGGTGCTATGGTTTGGTCGGAAACTATGCTGAGTATTGGAAAGGAGGTTCATTGTAAGATAGTGAATCAGTTGCTCGTGTATGCATTTCTCCATTATTTTGGCTAGGGGTGAGATAATGGCTATAGGTCTATAGTTGGATGTCTCAGTAGAGCAACCCCCTTTGTGGAGAGGAATAACATGGGCTGTTTTCCATATTGAAGGAATGGAACATTCTGATAGGGTCCAGCTGATCAGTAATGAGATGGGATAAGCAACTACGTCTGCAGCTATATGAAGATACTCAGCAGGGAGATTGTCTGCAGGTCGGGTGGTGGGTTTTAACTTTTTGAGTAGTGAACAGATAAGAGTGGTAGGAACAGGTTGAAAGTGAAAGATAGGATATGAGGTGTCAGTGACTGAGGATGAGAGAGGGTTATCAGGAGTGAGTTGGCTAGCTAGGGCCAGGATAGTTTCGGTGAAAAAATTATTAAAGGCATTAGCAATGTCCTCAGGTGGCTTTTGACTGGAGTTAGAGGGAACAGAAGTGGTAGATTGTCCAGGGTGGAGTAGTCAATTTATACCAGCCCAGAATTTTTGTGGATTATTTTGGTGTTTATGCTGAAGATTTAGGAAGTAATTTCTTTTATCTATCAGAATGGATTTTTTGGCATCATTCCTGAGTTGGCGAAATTTAAGTTGATCTTGAGGGGATTTAGATGTGTGTGCCAGTTATCCCATACTTCATAGGTTCATAGGTTCATACTAGGCTATCTGCCCTAGGGCATTTATAAGCCTAGCCAGAGTGTGTGTGGCTTTCACCACCCCTTAGGATGAGAATACTATACCCATTAGTTTGCTGTGCCTCTGTCCAGCAGTGATACAGAGATGATTCCCGGGGTAAACCTATGTTCTCCCATCCACTCGTCAAGATTTCTCTTGAACAAAGTCAGTGAGGGGCTCTGCCTCACATGGACTGGGATTCTGTTCCATAGTGTAGGGAGTCTCTGGGTGATGAATCTGTCCCTCCAGCACGTCCTATTTATATCCGTGTTGAGGTTTAAGTCTCTTGCTCTCGTGGCTCTGGTGGATTTGGATTTTTTGAGGTGGAGCATGTCCATTAATTCCAGGTTGGACATGGCCTTGTATGTCAGGCACAGATCACCTCTGAGTAGATGGTATGCGACTGAATAGAGCTGGAGTTTCTTCAGTCGGGCATCGTATGACATATGTTTGAGCCCCTTTATCCTTTTGGTGAGGAACTTTTGGGGTCTTTCCAACTGCTGCAGGTGTCGGGTAAGGTACATTCCGAATGGGGCGTTGTACTCAATCATTGGTCTGATAAGTGAAGAGTACAGGGGTACAATGACCTCTCCTGATCTGGATGTGAATCCCTTCATGATCAGGTGGGCAATGTAGAAGGTCTTCCTAACCACTTTGGCAATGTGAGTGTCAAAAGAGAGGTTACTGTCAACTTGGGTCCCCAGGTCCCTGATAACTTCTTCCGTGTTTAATGGATTACCACCTATGTGGTAATTAGGGGTTACCTTGTTTTTCCCAAAGGGTATGACTATACATTTTTTGGCATTTAGCTTAAGGCCATGGCTCTGGCACCAGTTATCCATTTCTATGAGACCTTTCTGGAGGATGTCTGTGTCTGATGGAGTGTCAATTATGGTGCCCAGTTTGCACACATCTGCAAATTTTGTCAGCCACAATCCCCCCATGTTTGCCTGCACTTCAGAAAAATAAATGCCGAACAAGAGGGGGCCCAGGACTGAGCCCTGTGGGACACCGCTCGTGACCGGCTTAGAGTCTGACATGGCACCAGCAACTCTAGCCCTGTGTGTTCTGTCCTTGAGCCAGTTTACAACCCATCTTGTGACATATGGGTTTACATCTAAGCTGGTGAGCTTTTCTATGATGCCCGAGTGGGGTATTGTGTCGAACGCTTTTGCTAGGTCAAGGTAGGCTGTGTGAACTGCCTTACCCTCATCAATGGCCTTAGTGACTGTTTCGAAAAAGTCGACCAAGTTCAAAAGGCAGGATCTGCCCTTGACAAAGCCAAATTGGGTAGGATCCAGTGTCTGTAGGTCCCCAATGTCTTTATTTATGAGTTCCATTATGATCCTCTCCATAGCTTTGCAGACAAGGCTCGTCAAGCTTATGGGGCGGTAATTTCCAGGGTCTGTAGAAGCACCGCCTTTGTGGAGTGGGACCACAGTTGCCGTACGCCATTATTTGGGTACGTATCCTGTAGTAAGGCTAAGATTAAACAGCAGCCTTATATGTGGGTTTAGTTCCTCATTGAGTTCGTGTAGCACACAGACAGGGACACCGTCTGGTCCCATTGATGCTGTGTTTTTTGCTTTAGAGAGAGCAGCTCTCACCTGGGCATCTGAGATGTTTGGGAGGCTAGACTCTGGTGGGATAGATATTTCTCCTTTGGGGGGGAGGGAGGGGAGAAATTTGCACTGAACCTGTCTGCCAGTATGTTGGCAATGTCTGTGGGTTCAGTGATTTTTTTATCATTTTGGACTAATTCTGAGCATATCTGGGAGTTTCCACCCAGGTTTCTAACATAGCTAAAGAAGGCTTTATGATTGTCTTTTGTGTCATTAGCGATTTTTCTCTCAAAGTTGGCCTTGGATGATTTTATGAGTGATCGTAGTTTTTTGCTAGTATTGATCAGAGATGCCTTCCCTTTTAGAGATTTTGCTCTGTCATGTAGTAGCTTTCTCCTCTTGTTGTAGAGTTTGTTTATGGCTGGAGTCCACCAGACCGGGCGCCTGCCTTTGGTGGAAAGGGTCTTGATTTTATTAGGGATTGCTTGATCCATACATTCCTGGAGGTGCTCGTAGAAGGCATTTGTAAGGGTTTCAGCAGCGTGGGTTGTGGTTTCCACTGGCTCGGGGGCCTTGAAGGATACCACTCCAGTCTTAAGAAGTGTGAAGTTTGCTTTTGAGAAGTTCTTCACTGTGGTCTTTTGTGCGGGGGGTGGGGGCGGGATGTGGATCTCCAGTGAGATTAATTTATGGTCTGATCTCACCAATGAGGGATATACTTCGGTGTGGAGCATTTTGTCCCCATGTTTGTGATGATCAGGTCTAGTATATTTTCTCCTCTTGTGGGAATGGTGACTAGTTGTTCCATAGCATTTGAGTTTATGAACTCAAGGAACCTTTGGGCTAGGGTGTTGGGGCTTGAGTAATGTTCCCAGTCTATGTTTGGGTAGTTGAAGTCACCCAATATGATGGTGTTTGGAGAGACATTCATACTCTCCAGTGTCTTCAGGAAGGCTGTGTGGGTTTCCTGAGTTTGAGAAGGTGGTCTGTAGCATGTTACAAACTGTAGGGCAGTTTTACCTATGGTTAATTGCACCTGGATGGTCTCCGATGCTTCAGACGTTGCCACTAACCTGGAGGTGTGGGTATCCTTTATGAATATGGATACTCCCCTCCTTTTGTGGTTCGGTCCGGATTTTGGGGCCGGAACGCATGATATGAGGTATAACCTGATAGTGCTGGGGTGCTCTCAGGAGCCTTGAACCAGGTTTCAGTCACAGCACAGACATCAATGTTCTCCATACTGAGGAGGGCTTTGAGGGCGTGCATCTTGAGGTTTAGACTTCTGGCATTGAGCAGTATTACCCTTAGTTTTTCTCCATTTTTGTTTTCTAGGGCGGTAGGTTTATCATTTGAGCCTTGCCTAAAAAAGGCACTATGGGGCTGGCAAGAGCCTTTGCCAATATCCAGAAGCCCAGGGGTGACAGGTGCAAGCCGTCTCTTGCGAAGCAGCGTGGCTTGTCAAGCATGTCATCCCAGGCAGACAGACATTGGATCCCCTTAGAATGACACCAGTAATTAAGCCAATTATTAAAGCCGATCATTTTGTCTCTGTATTGTGGCATCATTCTTGGTGAGGGTAGGATACTGCTCAGGGTCAGGGTCATACCGGCCTGGGCTACATAATCTGAGAGCTCCTCTATGTCTCTTTTCATGTAGTCCAGGGAGGTACGTCTCAGGTCGTTCACACCGGCATGGACAATGACTGAGTCATACTTGTACTTGCTGTGGAGTGACCTGAGTGCTTGTGTTATGTGGCGGATTCTAGCGCCTGACAGGCAGCTTACTGTTTTCTTTTCCTTGTTCAGTCTGGTGAGTGGGACGTCAGTGTGTCTGACTATGGAGTCACCTATAACAAGTGTGTCTGGCATTGTGTTTGGCCTTAAGGGCTGTGACTGTTTAGCACACTGACTTTGAGAACTATGTGTTGGATGTCTTATGTCTTGAGGTGGCAGTTGCTTGGGTGTCTGCTTTGGAGGCCTCTGTAGTTTTGGTAGATTTTTGATCAGTGCCTCCAAGTATGTCTTTGTGTGTTTATGTGTTTGTTTTGCAGTTGTGATAGTTCTATGTGAAACTGGGTTTGTGGTGTGTGTGGTTTCCTTCTCCTCCTGTCTGGTCTTGCCAGTCCTGAGTTGAGAGAGCTCAGCCTCCAGTTTGGCTATATAGTTGCATCTCTCACATGTATTTGTGTTTTGTGGGAGAAGGAGTGGGTTGTCTGTGTACATGAAGAAATTGTAACACTGCCTCTATTTCTCAGTTTGATTTTAGACTTGATTTCTCTGGAAAGCCATAGTGCAGTATTCTTTTTAGTTTGAATAAAATGCTCAGGAGCATGGGAGTTAAGAATATTCAAGAATCTGGTGTTAAAGTATGCTAAGGCATCTTCCAGTGGTAGTTGTTTAAGGACTGACCAATTAAGCAACTTGAGTTCATTTTGGAAATTAATGGGCTTGAAATTCTTGTTGTTCCTGATAATTTTATGTGTGGTGAGGTGGAGATTATCAACTTTATCCTTGATAATGTATGTTAGACAGTGATCGCTGAGATCATCAGGGAGGGTCCCAAATTTATATATATGGGGGTGGTGATTGACAAGTATCCAGTCTAAGATACTGGCTCTATTAGTGGTCTTGCTAGTCCTGGTAGTGGAAGAAATGAATTGCGAAAAACCAAATAGATTATATGACTAACTGGAGTTTCAGATGTACATGTGTATAAATCAATATTAAAGTTACCTAGAACTATGGTTTCTTGAAGGTAGGTGATGGATGGCCAGTGGAGAATGCTTTCCAATGTGTTTATATTATTATCTGGGAGAATATAGACACAAACAATGTAGATTAATTTATTATTATTAATTTGGAGTTTGTTCAGGAGGATTTCAGCATTATTAAAAAGTGGCAGTTGTGTGGAATCTCTAATTACACTTAGTGTATTTCTATAAAATATCGCTATTCCACCCTCCTTCTTGGCAATGCGGTTGGCTCGGTGTATATTATACCCAGTGGGTAGAACTTCATTGTCTGTTATAGTAGGTTTTTGTCAGGTTTCTATAAGACACATAATATCAGGGGAATGAACAGCTAAGAGGGCATTCAGGTTGTGAATCTTGTTATTTATACTTCTAATGTTTAGGTGAAAGGCTAGGATAGAATTTGTAGAACTTTTAAGAGGCAAGGTATTAGTGGGGCTGCTTATGGGGCTGCTTATTTGGGTTCTATATTCATTGGGTAAGGTAGGTCCAGGGTTGGGGTGAATATCCCTATCTATTGTGAGACTGTAGTGATGCTTGATAATGAGTTTTAAGATTTTATGTATGAGTTTTAGAAATTGTTTATTCTTAAAGTTGGACTGTTGGGTTCTAACTGGGTGGAACATTAAAGGGGATGTGTGGTTAAATGAGAAGGGGATGTTAAGTAGTGAAATCTTGGTTGTGGAGTCATGGGGAATGGTTTGACTGTTTGGAATGTGGAATCCATAGAGGCAATGGCTTTCATAGCTGCTAAGGAGATAAAGACTAAGCAGCAGTATAAACAAGGCAAATAATATTGTTTGCTTAGATGCTGGTATGGGATGAGGTCTAGAGGTTTTTGAGCACATGATATAGCAGGTCGTAATAGGAAATAGTGGGAGGATAGTACCTAGTGAGGGAAGTTTTCTTTACGGATGAGCAGAATACTGATTGGAGGTGAAATAGGAAAAACTGTTTGACTAATACCATCTGTGATTTTATTTCTTTTTAAAATTCAGAACTTTAACTGTTTGGTGTGGTGTTACTATACAATTATAAAAAACTGTAAAAAAACAAATAGATATTAGCTTAACTAACACATGTGTATATTTACATTATTTATATTTGCTGTTGTCTGCCTTTCATTTTTGTGCATTTTAACAGATGTACTTTATATGAAAATAAAATACATGCATGTCAGTATTGTGACTTCAGATTTTTATTATTAGCCATTTTTATTTGATTTTTATGCACTATAGCTGTTTTGTTTACCTTTTGAGTATGCTATGAGAATGACAGTCATATGCTCTACTTTACTGTAGTATTGATAAATGTCTTGCTTTAATTGAATGAAAGTAAAACATTTGGGAATGATTTATCCATACATCAGCTCCTGCTATGTATGCTTAACCATTTTCAAAACATAAACATATTATAAAATGTATCTCCTTTGTACAGATCAGCTGTAGTTTCCTGCACTTCTGCAATATTTTCTTAAGCTCAGTTAATTTATTTTCTTTATCCTGTAACTGCTGTTGAAGAGTTTCCTGTAATGTTGCATGGTCTGCTGAATCTAAACTCCTATGCACTTTTGAAAAGATGTAAGTATAACTTGTCTAAGCTTTCTGAACTCATTGTGTCTGTATTTAAAAAGTTTATTACATTATTTTGTAACAAGATGTACTTGAGGTTCTGTCAGTAAGTGATTTGACTCCTGTTGTAACTCTAATATAAACCTTTTACATGTGGTGACAGGACATAACTGTTCAACATCTGAATATAATGGAAACACTTTACCCTTAGTTATTTTTTTTTATCATGAACAGGTCTGTCTTCACAGTCCATTTTTAGCAATATCATGCAATACTTTTTATGGCATGGCACACAAAATGCAGTTTCTGTTGAATCACACAATAAACATTTGTCATATCCCACATGATGTTCTTTGAGATACCAGTCAAATATTGTAATACATTTGCATAATGCCTTACTATCAACTTGCCCTAATAAGGTTTTACATTTACTAATGTGCTGTGTATACCAACATTGCAATTTAAAGCTTGGCTTACACCTGCTTGAATTATGTCTAATCGCATCCATACTAAAAATGTGACACAGAAAAAGGTCTTGCCAGTTAGCAAGAAAACAGGTGATCAGGCTGTTGTTGCATATGACTAGAAATTTTTTCAGAGTCACTCAAGAAGCTGGAGAAACACAACAGGCAGCAAGATGCTGCGAAAAGTAGATGTCCACCTTTTCTTGAAGAATTAATGGCACTGCGACTTTTTTGGACTGTGGGCTCAATCTGGATTCAGACGTCTGAGAATCTTTACTACTGCAAGCTGTATAAACTGGAATACCTCTGTTTAGGATTTATATATATGTACAAATGTTAGTTACTGCAATTTGACTGAAGTGACCCTCTGCAGGGCTTACCACTCCCTCTGTGCTCGAATGCAGGCTAGCTTGCCATTGAAAAATTAATGATAAGGTGCTGCTTACTGTGATGCTTACTGTGATTGATCCGAAGTCTTCTTAAGACCCTAAGGTCTTGCTGGTTGGATTCTGCTGAAATCAAAGTCTAGTTATTACAGTCTGTTGCCCACAGAAACTTGCAGACTGTACACTGATACAGCACCAAACTCTGAGCAGTAACCAATAAATAACTTTTTTATAACAAATCACACGAACTACTGTTGCAGCTTCAGGTACTGTTCTACTTTACTTCTCAAACAGCATGGACGATATGAGAGCTACAATCCAAAACAATGTTATCTGCTATAGTCTTGTTATAGTAGTTTTGCATCCTGTTTTTTTTCCATGGTAGTCTCTTTTGGACTTTGTATGAGAACATCTATTTGCTGGTGTTTGCAGAAAAATATGTTTTCATCCTGTAGTGCTGATATTGTTTTTTAAGGAAACACCTTGTGGAAAAACACATACAAATGCTGACTTGATCATTCAAACTTTCTTGCTTAGTGTCATATGATAGAAAATTGTACAGATTGTTTTCCTGTTGTCCATTCTTTACAGAAGAAGGTTAACTTTCTTATTGACAATGTGAAATGCATACATCCTGTTTATTTTACATTCTTGCCAAGTCTGTAAGAGGTCAGCTTTCTTGGTGACAGTCTGAAATGCACACATTCTTATTTTTTTTTTCATTTTTGCTGAGTCTGTAAGGAAGCATGTCCATTAAGCAGATTCCTTATTTTGCAAGCAACAGTCATTTAGTATGGATGTTAATCACATATTGTTAACTATTTCTGCATTTAAGCAAGTTTTATTTTATATCTTATTTAATTTGCATATTTGTAACAGAATTACTTTCAACCTTAATATTTTGTTGAGCATATTCTTACAATATGGATGCCCCTCACTGGTTTTAGTGGTGAGGATTGAGGCTCCTTGATTGCTGGTCCAGTGCACGGGTGTCACACCTTGATAGTGAGAAGCTGATGTGGCAGTACTTGTATACTTCCTAAATGTAAGGATGACAGTAGTGGCTTCGAAAACTAATGGCAGATGTCTTCAATAGATGTAGACACAAAGCTTTATATTGGACTACTTACCATTCAAATAGAAATATTTAAGGGCATTAGTGGGAGAACACCAGTTTGGTTTGGTAAAGATAGTATGTATTAAACTCATTGGAGACTCTTTCTGAATTCTCAGAATTCAGGGAAAAACAAATACCGAAGAAGGGCTGAATGTTTTCATTCAACATTAAGAAAAGGGATGGATGATTTCATTCAACATTAGGAAGGCCTGTAGGTTCATAGCCTTTCTATGCTATTGATCCTTGCAACCTTTACAAGCCTAGACCTGCATTTCCATGAAATGTTTAGCCCCTGTAATTTAAATATGAACAACCCACAGCTGGGCAGAACATTTAGATGTTACCTTGTCCATAAGGGGCAAGGGCACTAAACCGGGGGTGAATATGCAGTTTCCCATCCATTCATCCAGATTAAATTTGAGAATAAGGGACATACTTTGCTTTGTGTGGAGAATAAGACAATTCCAAAGAAGTGGTATTCTCTGTGATACTTTCCTATTCCAACAACATTTTCTAGTGATGTTGTAGAAGAGATTAAAATCATTTGAGTGGGTGTTTATGCCACCACTGGACTTGCAGATGTGCAGTAGATATACAAGGACAGAGTCTCTTGAGGTGGTCTGTACATGAGGCAAAGATCACCCTTCAGAAGCTGGTATGATACTGAGAATATTTAATATCTGACGTGTGACTTGCTAAAGTATGAATAGGAAGGACTTAGATTAGCTGCATCTTTCATCGGACATCATAGGCTACAAAAGCTCTGTATGAGCATATGGTCCTAAAAAAAGGCATGTTCCAATTCTGCAAATATTGGAACAGGCAAAAATTGATCTTACCTTTTCTTCCTTTTACATTAAACATTTGTAACTGAAGTCATAGTGGTCTATATTAGGACACTGAACTTTCAAAATTTAGAATGTTCTAATATCGAACCCTATTAATTGAAAATTTAAAACATCGAAAAGACAGAACAGTGAATTTTTTCCTGGGGAAACAATTTGCTGTTCCAAAACACATACACACAGCACAAGCACACCAAACAAACAGCAATCCACACACATACACCTAAATTCTTACACCTAACCCTACACTAAACTATACATACACCACTAACTACCCACTTACCTTAACCCAAATCCTAACCCTAAGGTCCGTCACTATCGCACAGTCACCTCACCCGCACCCTAACCCTAACCCACCTACCCTGCCCTAACCCTCACATCCACACAATCGCACACTTACCTGAACCCAACCCGTAACTTTCCACCACAGCGCTGAAAATACCGAAGCAACAGAAACGGACAACCAAATTCTTTCCCTAGGAAAAAATTTGGTTTTCTGTTTCTTTGATATTTTCAGCGTTCGCTGAAAATGGGTCAATATTAGAACATTCGAAATTTTGAAAGTTCGGTGTTCTAAAATAGACCCAAGTCACAGCATAGTACATTCACAGATATTTAAATAGACTGCCTTCTTTCAGTTGAGTAAAGATAAATAATAGCCTACATTTGCTTTCAAATAATTGCATTTTTCAACTGTGCTACGCAGAAGATATTTGCCAGGTGACTTCAAGAATTATTACCTTTTGGTAAGCAACCTGGGCTTCAGTATCATTACTAAAAATTGATGATTATTTCATTAGGATTAAGAGATAATGTAAGTGTGTATTCACCTGTTATTATGGGCAGTGTTACAAAATATTTGGGTCTCACTATATATTTAAATTGACAGAAACTTTGTGCAATATTGTAATAATCTAATGCCCCAGGTGGATACCTTCACCATTAGTATAAATGTCATCAAATGATGGTTGTCCTTCATGTTCTTTATTTAGGCAGACATTTTCCTGTTTTACCAAGTGAGGAAAATATTGAATTTTTGCTGACAATATGTGAAAGTGTAATTTGGGGAGCAAATGTATGAAGACTGGCAAAGATAGAATGACTACACAGAAATATTGTAAAAGGATTGGGGCCTAACAGAGATTCCTAAGTATGTTGTAATGATATACTTAGCAAATTTACAGCCGCTATAATAATATTTATTACCACAATGAGTAAACAAACCAAAACGAAAAGCAGGGAGAAGGATAAGCCAAACATGTGCTAGGCAAATTACTAAACAGACAAAAGTATGGGCTGAAAGCTTAAAATATATAGTTTCATTATCTAGAAATGGAATCTTTATGAGATCATATCTGAATTAAAGGTGTTGGTAAAAGGAACAAGAAAAAGATTATCACTTGCTACTAGCAGTATTATTCCACATTCATCTAGAAATGTTGCTGAGAGTTGCAGCAGGCCATTAGACTGCAGACTACAGGTTGTTTTATTTCTTCAACATTAGAGTGTGCCATTTACATTTATTAATAATGCTCTAGTACACGTTTAGGTTCAGAATAATTTTCTTCTGTATTCTCTTTGACTGTCATTGATTTGTTTGCTATCTTATAATTGTATTACTAACCTGTATACAATGGGACACAAGCTTTATATTTTTCAGCAGTTTCTAAGGAGGGCAGTTCTTGTAGACTAACTTCTGAGGGTCAGGCATTCCTATATCCTGTCTCTCCAATCTTCCTAGGGCCACCACAAATCAGGATGCTCCCTACACATGTTCCATTGCCAGGCAAGAGGTATATCTCTAAATGGGGCTGGCCCTTACATCTCCAAAGGCTAGGAGGAGCACTTCATGATTGGGGAGGAAGTGAACACTGAGGGGTCCAGCATACTGTGACTGGCAGCTAGGCTAGAAGATTGAGATGGTGGCCCTAACAATCTTGAAATATTTTCATCTTATGTACTCAGAGGTGCAGTAACTGTGCACTTGCAATGGTGCATTTTAAAGAGTAATGTCTTACCACCATAGTGATGAGGCTGAGTCCCCACCTACACATGTTGCTCAAATCTCTGTGATCTCCAGTCACTACAGGACATCAGAACAATGGCATGCCTCCAGGTATTTCTTTCTCTTTCTCCCCTTCTCAGACAAAGACAGAGTCATAGTCTCATCATTTATGTTTGCACCTTGCCAGCTCCTCTAGTACCAAAACAATTAATCAAACCTGGGTTACCTGGGATATTTTCATGGTCTTACCTTTCTATGCCACTAAGCTGGCAGCTTTAAAATATTGATGTATTATAATATGATAACCTTTTAAAATAGTCATGTCGCTGACTTAAAGTGAGCTGTGCCTGCAGAAGTCTGCAATGTACACCTTTCAAGTGAACCTTACTAAATATATATCTTCAGCAGTGTGCTTTGGGGTGAAACATAAATCACAGATTTTTAATCTCTGCATTGTCATCAGAATGAAATTCAAAATCAACAGTGTGAGATTTGTATACATACTGTTTACACTTTGTTTCTGTTAGAAGTTTTTTTTTATTCTGCTGATCTGAAGCAACAACAGTCATATACAAGAGTTATTTGCAAGCATGCAACACACACACACACACACACACACACACACACACACACACACACACACAGAGAAAAAAAAATCAGTCATTTCTGTGTTAATGTCTCTATGTTGCTGGCCATTCTTCTTCATATAACAGTTAACAGTGGTAATAAAGTTACCTGGAAACCATTGCTGTCTTTTATCCTTTTTATTTCTATAAAAACTTCAGAAGCCTTTTTGCAAGGACATTCTCACCTACTTACAGAAAGCTGTCCATGGCACCCAGCCATGTATAACCTAAGGCAAACTAAGTCTCCAGGAGGATTAATGATGGGAACACAAAGGTCACACGGTTTGAATTGTAGATAAAGAATATAAACAACAAAAAAGTTTATATCATTATGTTAGTGCTATAAAATGCAGCAGGGAGACAGCATATGTCTGATCTGTGTAATCTACCAGAAGTTATTTGTTTAGGATTTGCATTTTCCTGATCCATCAGAACCAAGTAATCTCTGAAAAGTCATCAATTTAAGATGCTTCACTTTCCTGAACAGTGGCAATTAAGACACTATAATAGTAAAATATGTATAATACACTCAAAAATCTCCATTATACACTGTCTCTAATAGAAGCTACAGAATGGATGCTAATTACAAGACATTACAGATAGCCAACTAGTGAAATATAAGAACATATCAAATAATGAAGTTTCATGTAGGAGGAGGGAATGACCTAGATAATACACTGCTGGAAAGTCAGCATTCTGAAAGATGCTGCCTGCAATATGATAAAGAATAAATGTTGCAAAGCAAGCTTAAATTTATGAAATGCATGCCCTGGCAACAAATGAGAATTTAAATCAAAACATCAAAGAGCTGCTGAACCTCTTTTTATTGTGCTAGAGCCAGCAGAATAAAACATGAGAGATTCAGCAGTCGAGCCTGATTGTCATAAGAGACTCCTTGCCGTCAACATGTTTTTTATTTAGCAGAACACTTCTGTGGAGGGTAATAGACTGGCAGGCACCAGGTATAAGTTTATTGGAGTCAAGCAGAAGAATTGTGTTGTTTTCCATATTCTGCTTTAGGATTTGATTCAACCACTGTATTGCTATATTTTTAAAGCCAGGAGCAGAAGAAACCCTGATTAGAACCAATTATAATTAGGCAGAATTTGCTAACATCTCAGATTTTACTACTGAAGTTTTCAGTGTTTCCCTTTAACTTCTTTATGCTGAGGTTAGCCTCATCTCTAAAGGATCATTGTTCAGCTAAATATGGCAACAAAGTAGCATCAGCAAAAGAAGTGTTTTTTTACCATTATACCAGTTTATGGATTTTTTGCCGTCAACATCTACTTTTCAGAAATGAACAACTTTTTATTTTGTTGTATTTAATACACCAAAGCTAAATATTTAAAATGTAGGTTACATAAACAGAAGAAAAAATAAATAAATTCAGTCCTACCTATCCAAGGCAACTGGCTTTCTTGCACTGTATAACTCTTTTGCCATTTTGCATTCAGCAGTTAAATGTAGGACTTTTGGGTATTTACTTAAGCAATAATCCATAACTGCATGTGGGTAATGCTGGATTTCCTCACGGTTGGCATTGTTTGATCAGGAGGGCAAAGCTTAAGTGGTCAAACTTAGCCCCCCAGGGGAAAATCCAGCATTACCACATCCAGGAATAGGATATTGCTATTATAAAATGACATTATTTAAGAAAGAAATTGTTTACCTTTCTTACATAATGTCTTTGTATAACGGCACTGTAGTATTACTCTGCTTTCTTCCACCATTTCTGATGTACTACGCTTGCAGTTGTATATAGGAAGTTCCCATGCTTGCATAGTGCATCAGTGTAATGCAAGGAAAGCATCAGAGAAGACAGAATCTCCATTGCTGTTTTTTTTTTTTTTGTTTTTTTCTTTAACAGAAATTGTACCCGGGAAAGCCTAAATACAAGAAAAATCAGGTACATTTCTGATTATTATTGAAAAACTCACCCACCTAAATGTCAACCCCTTTGCTGCTAGGTGGGTTGTAAATTGTCCCACTACCCATGCACATGCTATAAAAGTGGGTGACTCCACCTCAACCAGCAGACCTGTCACCAGTGAGGTTCCACAAGGGGCAGCACTGGGCCCCTTTCGTTTGGTATTTACTTCTCGGAAGTTCAAGCCAAAGCAAAGGGGCTGTGGCTGTCCAAGTTGCTGACGACTGCAAACTTGATGCTCCAAATGATGTCAGTGTACTCCAAGAGGGGCTTACTCAAAGACCAATGATCGGTGTGGTGCCAAAGCCATAAACTCAAACTAAATGCAAAAAAATGCATCATCATCCCCTTTGGTAAAAGCAATGTCTCTACAATCAAATAAACAACAATACCTTAAGTACGAATGCTGTAGTGAGGGATTTTATTTTTATTATTTTATTTTATTTTACATTTGTTTACCAGGAAAGTCCGACTGGACATGTCCATTTTCAGTGGAGGCCCAGGGAGAAAAACTCCACATGAAACAAAAGACAATCACAGATAATTAGTATCAGTAGCTTAACTACAAGTAGCTTACATACATAAGTTTACATACAAGTAATATACATTCAGGTAGTGTTAAGTCTTTATGGTTATTATATTTGTAAGATTGTATTGTACACAAAGTTACAATGATTGACACATTGGTTGTAAAGGTCCTTGAGATTTGAGCTTAATTACAATATTCCTAAGTTTAAGCATCAGGACATTGTAACACCTTGTTAATCTTAAGAGTAAGAGGTATAACAACATTATGTGAGAACTACATCAGATTTTATTATAACACAATACTTTGCCTAGGAAATAGATAGGGAGACATTGGATAAGATGGTTCTGAGTTACCTTGTATATTAAATACAACAGTTTGAGTATGACTGGAGGTTATAGTAAGTCTGGATGATGCTAATGTTAGAAACTGAGGTAAAGGTGCAGAACAAGGGCACAGCCATCTGTTTAATTGTTTTTTAGGTTTGTTTTAAACTGGACAGGAGATGTAATGGATGTAATATTATCTGTCAGTGTATTCCAGATTTTTCCAATATAGTTTGTGAAGAGGGAGTCCCCTCCTTGTTTTTTGCTTACACCAATTTTTATATGGTGTTTGTTAGTGGATCTTAACATTCTATTAGTGGCATAGGGCTGAAGTAAAGTTTGTAGGGCAGATATTTTTTAAGGTTCATATAGTATTTTATGGGCCATAGTTAACTGGTTATAATGAAGGAGGTGTGGGAGCTCTAGCCAGTTCAGTTGTTTGAGAGCCACACAATGGTGGGCTCTAGCAGATAAGTCTGAAGCAAACCTGACAATTTTATTGTAGCAAGATTCAAGTTTTGCAAGATCTGATTTCTTTATGTTTGTGAGTATGGGGGCTGAATACAGCTGAGTAGAGATTAGGTGGGAGTGGGCAATGGTAGCTTTAGTATTTTGGGTGAAGTACTGTTTGTTTTTATATAGGGTTCCTAATTTTTTGCATACTATTTTAACTGTTTGTGAGATATGAATGTCGAACTTTAAGTTGCTGTCAATTTCGAAAGCTAGGAGTTTGGCATGTGGAGTTGGGGAGATAATGCTATTGTTTGGAGACATAATGTTAAAGGTATTAGTGGTTAAGGTTGATTTAGTGGGTTGGAAAATCATACGTTTTGTTTTTTTTTGGATTTAATATTAGTTGGGGGTTAGTAAGCCAGGTTTCAACTGATAAGTAGGATTGTTGAGTTAGAGTCTGTAGTTTGTGTATTGTGGGACCGGCACATATAACTGTCGAATCATCTGCATATTGGATGAGAGATGCTTGAGGGGTTGAGGTATGAAGGTTGTTTGTAAATAAGGAAAAGAGTAATGGACCTCAGATCAAGACTTGGGAGATACCTTGTATCACAGGTAGTAATGGTGATAAGGTCTGTTACCAAGAGACTGCTTGTTGTCATTCTGTTAGGTAGTCCTGGAACCTGGCAAGAGTGTCTTGGCAAAAGTTTAGTTTGAAGAGTACACTTAGCAACTTGCTATGAGAAACCATATCAAAGGCTTTTGATAGGTCAAGAATGACAGCGGATATGTACTCGTCATTATTCCTATGATAGTTGACAGTGCTGGTAACAGCCAATAGAGCGTTTGATGTACTATGATGTGCTTGAAAGCCATGCTGGGTGTTGGTTAGTAGTTTGTGGGTGTGCAGGTAGTTACAGACTTGCATATGGATGACCCTCCCTAGGCTTTTGGAAAGGGGAGATAATATTATGATGGGACAGTAGTTGGTGAGTTCTGTGTATGTTCCTCCCTTATGAAGAGGTATAATAAGAGAAATTTTCCAGATGGTAGGGACTTTGTGTTCAGCTATAGACCTGTTGATGAGAATGGATATAGGATAGGCTATACCCTTGGCTATTAGCTTTAGGAACTCAGCAGGTAGGTTATCTACAGCTAATGTGGTGGGTTTTAACTTCTTAAGTATGTTTTTGATTGTCACTGTAGGTACGGGTTGCAGGGAGAAATTGGCTTTAATATTGGAGAAGATGGAAGTAGAGGTAGTTGAGGTAAGTGTGGGGCTTTAATTGTTGGATAAAGCTAGTATTGTTTCAGTGAAGTATTTATTGAATAGGGAAGTAGTATTGTCAGAGTTATTCGTGATATTGGGGGGTGTCCTGACTTTGCCTGGTTGGAATATATTATTTATAGCTGACCAGAACCTTTGTGGATTATTGCAATGCTTAGTTTGTATTTAGGTGTAGTAATTAATTTTGTCTTTTTTAGTTAGTTGCTTTGCTTTGTTCCTAAGTTTGCAGTAGTGTAGTAGGGTGGGTTGAGACTTTGTTTTGTTCCATGCTAGCCATGCCTTGTCTCTGGATTTAAGTATTGACAGTGTTTCTTTTGTTAACCATGGAGCATGATTTGACTTGATATGTATATTTCTACTGGGAGCTTGAGAGTTTAGTATAGTTAGGAAGGTTGAGTTAAAGTAGTCGATTGCATCCTGCAGGGGTAAATGTTTCAGGGGTGTCCAGTTACAGTGTTTGAGTATATCTATGAGCTTATTGGGGTTGAGGTACTTTTTTCTTTCTTACTTGTTTAAATGTAGTTTGTTTGGGTAGACTGGTTCAGTTCCTCAGTAAATAGGTTGCATAGTGGTCACTGAGACTGTCCGGTAGGCAGCCAGAGTGAGAGTATAATTCTGGCCTATTAATAAGTATCCAATCAAGAGAGGGATGTTTGTTGGTTGGTTTATTGATTCTAGTGGGTGTGTGGATAAGCTGTGTGAAGCCGTGCAGGTTTATACAGCTTTTGGGGATGGGGTTTATTTTTAATTTGGCAAGTATGAGTGCAACATTATTGGGGCTTGGTGGTTTTTCATCTAGAGTTACTATGGAGATGTGGTTTTTGAAAAGTAGGGCCACACCTCCCCTTGTTTTGTAAGTCTGCCTACATGTAATATAGTATAACCTGGGAGTAGTATTTCGTTGGTAGCTATGGAAGGCTTTAGCCAAGTTTCGGGGAGAAGTACAATATCTGGAGTGTAGAGGTAGAGGTTGGCATGTAGCTCATGGATTTTATTTGGGCACACAAGTAGACTGTAACCTAAACTTTGACCACCACGTGTCCACTGTAGTAAGAAAGGCATTCTACATCACACACTTGGTTAGTGAAGGCATAGCCTCAAGAGCAAAAGGGGTTATAACCCCCATATACTCATCCCTTATTAGGCCCATAATTGAGTATAATGCCCCCTTTGGTATGTACTGTACCAGGTACCAGCAACAACTGGAGAGACCACAAAGATTTTTAACTAAGAAGATCCAGGGTCTTCAGCACATGCCTTACACAGATTGAAGTGATTGTCACTGTACTCAGTAGCACATAGGCTGCTTAAGGGACACTTGTGCCTGCTTACAGAGCAATCTCTGACTCCAACCTGTTGTTACTGCACATCCTTAAGTCAAATGGAACTAGAATTACCCACTCCAGTGACCAAAATCTTGCAAGCTATTTAAAAAGGACATGCTAAAGAGACAAATTAATCGCACAGAGGTTGCCACTTCCCTGGAATATACTATCAATTCATGTTAAGGAGAGCATCTCTATGACTCTGTTCAAAAGGAGCCTGGATGAATGGGTGGGAAACTGCAATTTTTTTGCCAGGAATAGGTCCCACATTCCTCTTGGAAATGGGTAGTCATTACTAATAATAATCTTAGCCATTGACTAGACTTTTTCGCTTGAAATATAATGGGTGTAAAACGCTAGACTTAAAAAGACCCTCTGGTCAATAACCTAGTAACCTCCTATGAACCTACTTTTTCTTGTATTTTGCTGTTCTGTAAGCACATGTCAATAAAAACATCTGGTTGCTCAATGGTACTTCTGCGGCTGGACTTTTTTCTGTTGGCATATGCTCGGTTTAGAATGGTGATTCTGGTTGGGCTGTCCAATTAGCGTGCACATTTTTGAATAACAATGACCCATTATTGCATAATAAGCAATAACGACTTCAATGTTTGTATTATGCTCTCACCAGCCTCTGGGAATCCAGCATCAAGTAATGCCTTTTACCTACTGGCCAACAGAAATGTCACTTTTACAAAGTCTCTGAATAACAAACAAGGGGTCCTCAATAACCCCTAGTTATTGACTGCTTTGTTTAAATTGGGAGAGGGACATACGCTTCCAACTTTACACTACAAGTTTTTTTTCTAATAATGTAGCATAAACTGTTTCATTTTGTAAAAGGATAAAGGCCAACCAATAATACAAATATTGTAGAATTCCACAGTAACGTCTTGGAGTAATAAGGTAGTTCATGTTGTACAATAATTATAAGGGAGCAGAACATGCTTAATTTAACAAAAATCATTTACTGTGTTTTTTAAATACCACTCACAACATTAAATATTTCAAGTGAAATCTGCAGGGCATACATGATCACAGTTCTCACTGTATATAAACAATCTCATGGTTCTGGTAATTTAATACTGAAAGGATTTAATAGTCATTGCATTGTAAAATACTCAGGTTGCAAAGTAAACATTATTTAAATAAAATACTCAGAAAGCTTCCTCCATGAGCTTCATCAATCACAATGTTTTACTTTGTTTAATAAAAGATTTCCACTGCATTCTCAAGGACCATATTTGCAGTCCTCAAAGCTAGGCATACCTCTCAACTGTATAGATTTACACAGAATGTCCAAAATTCTGTGCCATAATTTTGGTCTATTCCTCATAAAAATTGTGTTTTTTTTTTACTCATTACTGGAGTGATGTCAGGATTAAAGTAACTAAATAATGACATGCATTTGAGTTTCAGACTTCATATCCTTCAGAAAATGCATGCTAACACAAATCCTTTTATTCTGGCAACTTTCTAAGTTTATAAGAGCAATATTTAAATTCTGTCCTTATTTTTAGGCCTTTGTCCTCCCATTATGTTAGGTCCATTTCCAGCTTTCTTGAGCTAAGAGTTTGAGAGGTATGAAGCTGGAAGATTTTAAGGGTGATTGAGGTGAACTATATGCTGACTCTGAAACTGCTGTATCATGGAGGTTTCCCTCTTCTCAGAGGTACAACAACCTCAGAGTTAGTACAGGTAAGTAGCAGTGGTGTGATAGTGCAGTCCCCACATCAGGCTGTGCAGGGGGGTGGGGCTTGTCCTGCTGCAAAAAAAAAAAGTTTTAAATACGCAACAGCAACTTTCAAAGTACTCTCTTACTTGAGTTAAATCACAGAAAATTTTCAAGTATCACGGGACACAATATTGATTATCAAACATTCAATAAAGGCCATTTACGAAAAGATTTACGTTCTTCTATAACTCATAAGTCATATTACATCACCCCAAATATTAATTATCATGATGTATTGAGAAAGTACTGGATGTTGAAAGATTACTTAAACCATTTTCTTCCTGAACAAGATAACCATCAATCCTCAAATACTTTAAGCTCCTCCTACACATTTATTAGTTCCATACTAAAGATACATGGGGTCAGATTCTAAAAGAGTTGCTCTCAGTGTAAGCCTGCCCAGATTCTGAAAGAATTACCCTCAGTGCAAATGACTTACTTCGGTTTAAGACCTATCTATAAAATGGCTTGCACTGGGGGCCAGATTCTAAAACACCTGTTCTAGGCCTGCTCTCTGTGTGTAAGTGGTCACTTACACTGAGAGCAAGCCTTTTAGAAATGGGCCCATGGTATACATATGTGATCTAGATATAGCCTGAAATAATAGAATTTATTTGACATAGTTTTGATTTTATATATATATATATATATATATTTTTTTTTTTTGTAAAGACTGTATAGATTATTAATGTATGAGAAATAAAAACCTATAGCTCTATAGTCTTCTTAGACATATTAGAAAACAGCTCAATGGCAGACATCATATATAGAAAACTGTGCATTTAGTTATATTACAGAAACAACAGAGGTAGAAAAGGTATCCATTATATTGATCTAAGAATTAAGCATTTATATTACAGGAGCAAAACCTGAGCAGAGAATGAAGATTTCAAAGAAGTCATTCATCCTGGCTGCAGTTTAAGAGTAGGAATGTGAAACAATAGGTATCCTGTCTGTAATGACCAACAGTGATAACAGAATAATAATATGAGTACTGCAAATAAGACAGAGGCAATATCTTGTGGGTTGGAGTTCCAAATAAACAAGAAAAAGTGGAAAACAATACAAAATACAGTGTCAAAGCTTTACATAAATAAAGAAAAGTGAAATAGGCCAGACTTTCTCAAAAGCAGATGTTATGTACAGCCAGCAACTCATACATGATGTTAGATTCAACATGTACCCAAGAAATATGTGTCTAGTTGTGTTTGGCATATCTGAAGAACTAGTTACTTTAATTCTTTAAAGTCCAGTGGCTTTGGATTCTTCCACCTATAAATAATACCTTTCTCAGCTATTGCTCTAAATATGTTTTAAATATTGAAAATGGGGAATTCAACCCATTATTTTAGCATCAAATAAAATTAGTTGCTTAACTAGGATAAACGTTTTTTCCAGACAATAACTATTTACTGAATATGTGTAGAAACAGGCAACCTGATGTCAGGTTGCCTGTTTCTACACATTTTTACAAGTTTGTTTGCTCATTTTTGACTATTTACTGAATATAATCCAATAACCTGCCAGTAGTTAAAAAAATTGTAGTCCACAGAGCACCACAATTAGTCTACGGTTTTATGAAAAATTACAACTTTGTGTATGAAAATGCATAAAAATGAGTTAAGTACTGTGCTATGTTGTTAATTTGTAACTTTGTGCTAGAACATAACAGTGTTCAGTGTTGACCATCAAAGATAAGGTGCAAGAAGCTATAATGCTTTAAAATCTGTTAATAGTGACACACCTATACGTAGACAAATACACTTTTTTGTTAGTTAGAATGGCATTTCACAGGAATTGTTAGTAACAAGCCAAGTATTCCATCAGAGATGTATAAAAAGAGAAGGATACAGTACTCTTAGTCTGGAGAATGTATCGTCTCACGTAAGTCATGTGTGCATCTGTGTTTGTGTCTCTGTGTGTGTCTGTGTGCACAGCCAGGACAACTGTACTTGGTGAAGAACTGCAGTAAAGGTGAAACCCTCCCAAAGTCTAAATGTCTTCTAGCAAGGAACTCAGAGGAGGAAAGAACCACGTATTGTGCTAGAGCCTGCAAGAGGGACTCAATTTTGGGGGTCAGGGGTTAGCAAAACAGGTACTTTATATTTGGAAGTAGTCTGAATTGGCATTTTATTTTTATGAAGTGGTGTTGTTGAATATTAATACGACACTTACGACTACAGCAGACTTAATTGGAACAAATGCATTCATGCTAAAGAGGATGCAGAGTTATACCTTTCACTTCTTGAATGTAAATAAGTGCTTCCAATGCATATATCTCTATATCTACATACACACACACACACACACACACACACACACACACACACATATATATATATATATATATATATATATATATATATATATATATATATATATATAGGTCCCCTTCACATGGTCGACTATTCAGAAAGTTGACTTTCATATGGCAGAGACCATATGATCTACTTTCGAAAAGCTGACCATGGGGAACCGCTATCTCTGTACAGTGTGGAATGGGAAAATGTCCTCTTCCGCACTGTATTGCGATCTCAGAGTTGGTATATTTAAGTTACCAAGGGTGTGGGGGTGAAAAGAGGTAAGTGTTTGGTGTGTGTTATGTGTTTATTTTACATGCTTGTCTTTTCGAAAGTCGATCATATGGTCTCAGCCATATGAAAGTCGACTTTCTGAAGAGTCAACCATGTAAAGTAGACCCATATATATATATATATATATACATGTTTTACTTTTTTAATCTAGGTCAGCATGTCACATTTTAGGAACATTTAACATATCCTTCTCAAGCCACAAAAATGGAGTCAGCAATAATACATTAGATCATCTTGTAAGAATAGGCATAACCTATTGATTTCCACCCTAAAGTATTCCAACATAAAACTAGAGAAGGCATTTATCTCTTCACCAGGCTTCTTCAGACACTACAATGAGTTTCTTCAGGCTAGAGAATATAGTCATTTGTTTTTGATATTCAGATGATTCTTCAGATGTTCATTTTATGAATATACCAAAAGTTTCCTTTTTAGCTACACTAGTATAAGCCTGTTGCAAATATTGTCCTGAAGGTAAAATTCACAGAAAACAATGTTATACAAATACTAAAGTGAATGTGTATATTTATGGCACCCTTTCCTAATGTCATCATAGATTCCAATATAAATCCTCCTTAGTTTCTTTTATATCATTGTTTAAACTATTTAAGGTATAATGAATCTGTCTGTGGAATCGTCCAGTATTTTCTGTTTTAAATAATTTATTTGAATTGCTTTTATTTCAATGAACATTTCTTTCATATGTACAATAAAACACAAACCCACTTCTCTTATAAGTTTGGATATATGTTTAATTTTAGTAACCTATGCAATCTTTTTTATGCATACTTACATTTCAAATATCTGTTTAATTACTTGTAATGTTCATTGTGTGTGTGTGTGTGTGTGTGTGTGTGTGTGTGTGTGTGTGTGTGTGTATATATATATATATATATATATATATATATATATATATATATATATATATATATATATAGTTTCACTTGAAAACATCGAAAGCTTGAAACATCGAAATTCTGATAATTGAGACCAGAACATCGAGTTTCAAACCATCGAAGATTCAAAGGGAAAGTAAAAAAAAGAAAAAACCTCTAAAAACTATTTTATGCAGGGGGGGCTTTGACCCCCCTGCACCCCCATGTGGGGGGCTGCACCCCCCACACCTCCCAACTTTAATATACCAGTTCTGAGATCGCACTACAGTGGGGTAAAGGGAAATCTCCATTTTAGCGCTATATGCAGAAGTGTTAAATGGGAGATTTCCCGTACCCTGTCTGCAGTGCCATCACAGAGATGGCACATTCATAGACACAGTGTGCAGGGCACCTTGCTGCCCTGCAGAAACACTAGCTTTTTCCCTTTTTTACTTACCTTTATCTTCCCCTTGACAACATCGATGTTCTAAACACTCGATTATATGGTCTCGACCATATGAATTTTGATGTTTTCAAGTGAAACCCTATATATATATATATATATATATATATATATATATATATATATATATAGATCTACTTCACATAACCAAATGCTCAAATGTTTGAAATTCATATGGCCGAGACCATATGATCAAACATTTGAATGTTTGAAAATGTGAACTAGACCCGTAAAAATGAAAAGACACACATTAAACTGTGTATAGCAGTGGGGCTTCACCGCCCTGCACCCCTCCCACATGGGGGGGCGCCCCCACACACCCCTACTTAAATATACCAACTCCGAGATCGCACTACAGCGAGAGCAAAGGAAATCTCCCAGTCTGTGCTGTATGCGATTTCCTGTTCAGAATGTTTAGTGTGTTTAGTGTGACCTCGGAGTTAGTATATATAAGTAGCGGGGGTGTAGGGGTGCAGGTGGACTTGTTCCTCTGCTTATAGGTAGGGTAGTTGTGTTTGTTTGTTATGTTGTATTTGTGTGTGTTGTTTTATTTGTTGTAGTGTCATTAGGTAGGTGTATGTGTGCTTGTTTGTGTGGTGGTGTGTGTATGTGAATGATCGCGATTTTGAATTTCACGGTTGTGGGTGTCGATTTTTTGGGCTTTCAGCTTTATAGTTTCGAGATACAAAAATTTGGTATTTTAGTACTTCGAGATTATGAAGTGAATCCATATATATATATATATATATATATATATATATATATATATATATATAAAATAAGATCATAGGAGATTAAAAGGCATATCTACCCGGAGGTCATTTGGTCATTTTAAGCCTAGCTGCTTCATCCCAATGTAATACCATAGAAATGCTAGTCAATACCCAAGACTGCATTTAGTGATTACTGCCCATGTCCAGGTGGGCTGTTGGCTCGATTCCCCAGTGAGAATTTGTAGTCCCCCTTCCACTCATCCAGGCTCTTCAACAGTGTCATACAGGTGCTCTGTTTCACATGACTTGGTAGCCTGTTCCAAAGACGTGGCAGTTCCTGGAAGATAAAGCTATCCTTCCAGCATGTCCTATTTAAGTCACAGACTATGTTTAGGTCCCAGAAATGGGTAGCCCTAGTCCCATTTGATTTATTGATCTGCAGCAAGTTCATTAGGTTTGGGTCTTGAATTGCTCTGTAGGCAAGGCACAAGTCTCCCCTAAGAAGTCTATATGATACGGAATATATTGACAGCGACTTTAGTCGGTCTGTGTAAGGCACATGCCTGACCCTCTTGATCTTCTTTGTTAGAAATTTCTGAGGTCTCTCTAATTGCTGCAGGTCTTAGTACAGTACATGCCAAATGGGGAGTTTTACTTAGTTATGGACAGGATAAGTGCTGAGTATAGAGAGGTTATAACTTCTTTTGCTCTTGAGGTGATGCCTTTACTAATCAAGCGTGCTACGTATTAAGCTTTCTTTACTACAATAGGCACATGGTGGTCAAAGTTAAAGTCGCAGTCAACTTGTGATCCCAGGTTCCTTACCACTTCATGGGTATAAAGGGTAAGGGAATGATGACACACATCTTTGCATTCAGTTTCTGGCCATGACTGATACACCAGTTGTTGGTCTGTGTGAGACCCTCCTGGAGTATACTGACTTAATTTGGGTTTCAATGATTGCATCTAGTTTGCAGTCATCTGAAAACTTGGTCATCCACAACCCCTTAGTTTTGACCTGAACATCTACCAAAGAGTGGGTAGCCCAGCACTGACCCCTGTGGCACCCCGATGGTAACAGGTCTGCTGGTTGCTGTGGAGTCACCCACTTTGATAATGCATGTCCAGTTTGTAAAACAGTTGATAACCCATTTTACAGCAAAGGGTTTTACATTCAGTTTACTTAGTTTATCTGTAATGCCTGAATGTGGGATTGTGTCGAAAGCCTTTGCCAGGTTGAGGTATGCTGTCTGCACAGATTTGCCCTTGTAAATGGCCTTGGTCACATTTTCAAAGAAATCCACCAAATTTATCAGGCAGGATCTGCCCTTCATGAAGCCAAATTGGGTAGGATATAGAGTTAGGACACCTATGTCTTTATTTATGAGGTTCATAATGATATGTTCCATGGTCTTACAGGATGAGGCTGGCAGACTAATAGGTCTGTAATTTCCCAGGTCTGTTGCTAGGCCACCTTTGTGGAAGGGAAGAACTATTGTTGTTCTCCATTCCACAGGAACAAAGCCTGTGGATTAGCTATGACTGAAAAGGGTACGTAATGGTGATGCTAGTTCATGTTTTAGCCTGTTTAGAAGACAGCCTGGTATGTCATCTGGTCCCGGAGAGGCTGTGTTTTTTTGCCTTGGACAAGGCTTTGAGGACCTGCTCTTCAGATATGTACAGTGGGGGTGGGGGTGAGGGAAGACTTGTTGTAAGTTAGGATGGGATAAGGGAGTGATATTTTTGCCAAACCTATCTGTTAGCAGGTTTTCTATCTTTGTGGGGTAAGTGTATGTGATACCGTTGTCCACCAGTTCTGCATATGCTTGGGTCATACCCTTTAGGTTACATAAGTAGCTGTAAAAGGCCTTATTGTTATCCTTGGCTGTACTTGCTAAGTTTCTCTCATAGGAGCCTTGGTGAGTTTTACAAGTTGTTTTATTTGCCTGTTGAGATTGAGGATGGTGCTTTTTCATTGTTGGGGCCTTGCCTTTGTTTTCCTGGACAGCAGCTTTTTTGTGTTTATTGTAAAGCTTGTTGTTGCTAGATGTCCACCATGGCAACTTGTTTTTACTTGGGTCTTTGGCTTTGATTCTTTCTGGTATGGCCGAGTTTATACACTTATGCAAGGGATTGTACAGGGCTTTAGTGTACGTTTTGGTGTAGTTACCACTTTCAGCTTGGGATGGGGCTTAGAAAGCATTTATACTTTCACCTAGGAGGATATAGTTTGCCTTGGTGAAGTTTTATAGTCTGATTTCTCCCTTTGTGAGTTCTGGTGTTACTGCCAGCTCGAAGGTGACTGATTTGTGGTCAGTTTTAACTAATGAGGGTCTGACGGTTGTTGCAGTGCATCTGTTTGACATGTTGGTGAGGACCAGATCGAGAATGTTTGCTACCCTTGTTGCAGTATGAACAATTTGTTCCAGGACATTTGAATTAACAAAGTCAAGAAACTTTTGCACTATCGAGTTAGGGCTAGCATCGGTTTCCCAGCTGATAGTGGGAAAATTGAAATCCTCCAAAACCAAAGTGTTTGGTAAAATTTGGATTGTCTCCAGTTTAGTCAAGTAGGCTAAGTGGGCGTCATGCCATTGTCATGACAACGGCATGACAATGTTATGACAATGTCATGCCATTGTCATGACATTGTCTTTGTGTTACCGGCTGGGTCTTACACACACACACACACACACACACACACACACACACACACACACACACACACACGCACACGCACATGCACACACACACACACACACACGCACACACTCACACACACACTCAAATATAAACTTTATAACTCCACTATGTTTTCAGAAAACCTTACCCCCTAAAACACATCTCTTCATCCCCAAATTAAATAATGTATTTCAACCTTAAATGTGCAGCTAACTCTTCAAGTACCTAAAGCACCTAATGCACACCAAAACAAGGACTGAAATGGAACATATATTTACTCCAATACAAAACAACTGCAATTAAAGCACATTTTTTGCAAATGGCCATGTTAACTTGCATCTGCATGTGTGAGTATTCTGGCCATTAAACCCAACCTCCCTTATTATTCTCCCTCTGATATCACTACAGTTTGGAAAAAGAACAATATATTGAAAAAAAACATATAAAAGTATTTACTTTTTCACCAACTGTAATGCAGATTCTATAGTTATTAAGTTGTCTGGTAGACATGTAATAGATACTGTGCTGTTTTGTCCCAGTGCTTCAATGTATAATTAGTTAACAGAAAGATTATCAAGAGATGGTGCTTCTATGATGTATTCAGGGGCAGTAACTGACCTATATGGACTGTATTTCAGTGATGTGCCTACCTGGGTGTATAGTATTAAATTATTAGTCTATATTATGCTGTGGACTGCAACAGTTGATTCTTCTTCCTTTTCATGAAATAGCATTTTTGTGGAATTACCGCAGCAATGAGTTCTTCTTGCCGGTTCTATTAGCTGGAAATCCACTTATGCATTTTGAAGCAACACTTCAGGAAAGTTTAGGTGCAGAGGTGTTTTATTGTAGGGTGTTTAAAAGATGTTTGCTTGTCAGTTCTCAGTCATGGCAAAATGTTTTTCTTAAATCCCCACTGTTGAACCTGAATCTGGTGCTACAGTGAGTCTGGGTTTGCATTAGCAGAACCTCTGTGGGAAATCCTGCATATATTTGTCAGACCATTGTGGGTGGTTATCTGTGATTTCTGAACTAAAAGGAGGTTGGCTGAATTGGATTGCAAGGTACACTTTTGGAGTTACTGGATAGTAGCACTTTACATATCTGGATCTTCTTACAGGACATATAACAGTTTACCAATTTTGTTTTTGTTTTTCCTTTTCTATAGTAATTGTAGTTTCAAGCAATTGGAGCATGATTAGCTATGCATCCATATTTAACAGTCATAATGTAATGTGGATATATTCTATTAGACTCTCTTAGTCCAGGGACCCTCTGTTGGCTTTTAGCCCATTTTATCTCTACCTATTTACCACATTATTTCTCTAAAGTGTAGATTTAGGGTGGAAGTAACATAGGGCTGTTGCTAGGAGAAACATCCTCTGATGTATGCCCTGATGGGAGATGCATGATGGAGCTCAAGGTTAGTCACCCCACCCAAGGAATAAATGTCACAGAGGTTTGCACCCCTTGGTTCAGTTGGGCTCTGTTTTTCATAATGAATTATTGAAGTGTTCAATAAGTGTGGACTTGATGTATTAAAGCTTATTATTAAAGAAAATGGTAGAAAACAAGATATATTAAAGGGAGAAATAGATGAATTGGATATTCATATTAAAGAAGATCTCATTTTTGGGATTAAGGAAGAGAAGGAGAAATATTTCAAAGTAAGAAGTGATATTGATGCAAAATGTAGTGATTTAATCAATAGGAAAATGAATAAATTAAAGAGGGACATGCAAGATTATGAGAATAAAGTTAGTTACCCTAAGACCCCATATGTGAAATGGGAGAATTATGGACATAATACCAAAGGGCAAAACAATAGTAACAAATATGGTGAGGTACCAAATGGATGGAATACATATGATTATGATCAGGAATTTCCATCATTAAATAGAGAAGAAGACTATGATAATCAGCAATGATATAGGAATGGAAATTTTCAGAAGAGGTGGGGGGAAGGGGGAGGGGGAGATATTAGTTGATTCTACCCCACCCCCACTATTAATAGATACTAATCCTGAAGAAATAGTAGTAGAAGGATATAAAAACACCTATAATGATTTTTCTATTTATAACTTCAGTAATATTATTCTGACTAAGGGATATTTTAATCTTCTAAGTAAGGGCTTGAAATATATTCCTCACACACAGGGGGACCTAACTAGAACACTTCTGGATATCAAGCTTTTTTTAAAAAAAATAAATTTAGAAATTTTATTTTCTAAAAATAATATAAAAAATATAACTTACGATAATCAAGGCTTGGTACGTAGAACTATTTATAACCCCCCCCGTTGCATCCCCAACTAAGGAATTTAGAAATTATTTTGGAGAAAGAAGTAAGGAATGCACAAAAGAAAATTAAATATAAGAGCAACCTTAATAAAGAGGAGAATGAGATTATGGTTAAATTAAGAAATAATTCCCAAGTTAGAATTATGAAACCAGATAAGGTGGGGGGATTGTTATAATGGAAAATATTATTTATGAAGGGAAAATTAACCAAATTTTACGAGACGAAGTGAAATATGCCTGTGTTTCAAAAAATGAAGTGAACTTGGCATACCGTAAAATGGATATATTATTACAAGATATGCTACATGAAGGTGTTATAGATAATAAAATTTATAATTTTTTGAATGTAGCAAAACCAAGAATGCCTATTATATTTGGTATCCCCAAAATTCATAAAAATGATGAGAACCCCCCCCCCCACTCAGACCTATAGTATCAGCGGATGGATCCAAAACTCTTCCATTAGCAAAATTTGTGGATTCAAAAGCTAAGCATATTTGGGTAAACAATAAAGTTATTCTAAAGGATTCATGGGATTTATTAAGGGAAATTACCCCTGAACTATATGTGGACAACTTAATATTTCTTACTATTGATATTACTGACCTGTTTTCTTGCATACCTTATGAGACAGGTATTCAAATGTTCGAAGACATGTTGTTTCAGGACAATCAATTGACCCATAATGAAAAAGTGGCTAGTATTGGACTTATGGAGATGGTCCTTAAATATAATTTCTTGATTTTCAATGGAGAATATTTTCAGCAAACACAAGGGGTGTCTATGGGTGCAGCTTGTGCCCCCACTTTTGCGAATTTAGTTCTAGCAAAGTGGGAGGAGAAATTTGTTTTAAATTCTAAATTTAGTACCTATTGGACCTTATATTGTAGATTTCTGGATGATATTGTAATATTTTGGACAGGTGGTTATGATGTTTTTAAAGAATTTATGAATTATATTAGTACTACCACCAATTTCCTTAAATTTACCTATAAGACCTCACATGACACCCTTCAATACTTGGATGTGGAAATATATAAGGTAGAAAAGAACTTTGAATCTAGAATTTATAGGAAAGCCACTTTTTTTAATTCCTTCCTCCATTTTAATAGTGCACATCCCTTGCATTGTAAGAAGAATATAGTAAAGGGGCAATTCGTTAGAGGATGCCGCATGATTAGCCTAGATTCGGATTTCATTAAGGAATGTAATTTTCTCGAGAAAATGTTCATGGATAAAGGATATCCTAATGAATTTGTTAAAAATATTAGAAAGGATGTAGAGAATGGTAGAAAAAATAAATTTAGACCAATAAAAGGGGTAGCTAATGTTAACTGTGATGAAAGGTATGGAAATGAAAATAAGGGAATTAATAATGAATACCAACAAGCCTTGGTATTGGAATAAATGCTACTAATTACAAGGTTAGAGAGGTTTTCCAGAGGGAATGGGAAAGATTTATTTCCCTTACTGATGTAGATAAAGTTACTAAAATAACACCGAAAGTGGTCTATAAGAACTCCTATAGTTTAAGGAAAATTTTAGAAAATAATAATAGTGGGGCTGGTGATAATTTACATGATGACACCCACTTCCTTGGTGGAAGAAGGAAACTAGGAACATACAAGTGTGGGAGATGTAATCAATGTGAATATATTACCAATAAAAGTGAAATTTATTTGGAAAGTAGAAATAAATGGATAAAAACCAAAGGGTATTATAATTGTGATACTAAAGGGTTAATATATCTTGCGATATGTCAAAAATGTAAATCATTCTATGTGGGTAAAACGGAAAGAACATTAATAAGAAGAATATATGAACATATATATGAGATATCTAAAGCGAAAGATACTAATGCATTATATAAACATTCCAAAGAATGTGAAGGTTATAAATTCTTCTTTTATGTATTAGAACAAATTAGGAAATACATAAGAGGGGGCCCTTGGGAGGAACAAGTAGAATATAAGGAGTTATGGTGGCAAATAACCCTGGAAGCAGCTAAAATACCAGGGTTAAATGATTATATATCTATATTACCATTACTAAAGTTAAGGGCTTCAAAATTGTGATAAGTGCAATATCCACATTTGAAAGTAGATGGTGCTAATCCCTCACATAATACGTATGGAAGTATATTTTATTACTACTTCTTGCACAAACATTTTAATTAAAGTTTTAGAATATTTTTAATTATTTATTGAGATGAAAGTCTTTTAGGGTTTTTATGAAGTAATTTTACAGATAGATAATTTATTATTTATTATTTGTAAAGAATTTGTTGTATCTTATTATATATATTGATTAATATTCATGAGCCCAGTGAGATCATTTCATTCAGTATTTTTGAATCATGCTTAGGAATCTTATTGGTTTGTGTAACCTGGCTTAGCTATTTAAGTAGTGACTGTGTTAATTAATGTATTATCTGATGAAGTCCAAGTAGCGTGGACGAAAACGCGAGTTGTGTATTAAGTGCGTTAATGGTGCTTTCGTGTTGTGCTGCGGAATAAAGCTGAGCTTTTTTAAAAAACAGCTTTTTATTCTCTCCATTAGCCCAGAGCACTTTTTTCTTGTTATTGGCACTTTTGGTGTTACTGGATAGTAGCATTTTACATATCTGGATCTTCTTACAGGACATATAACAGTTTACCAATTTTGTTTTTGTTTTTCCTTTTCTATAGTAATTGCAGTTCCAAGCAATTAGAGCATGATTAGCTATGCATCCATATCTAACAGTCATAATGTAATGTGGATATATTCTATTAGACTCTCTTAGTCCAGGGACCCTCTGTTGGCTTTTAGCCCATTTTATCTCTACCTATTTACCACATTATTTCTCCAAAGTGTAGATTTAGGGTGGAAGTAACATAGGGCTGTTGCTAGGAGAAGCTCCTCTGATGTATGCCCTGATGGGAGATGCATGATGGAGCTCAAGGTTAGTCACCCCACCCAAGGAATAAATGTCACAGAGGTTTGCACCCCTCTTCCACGTGTCAGTACTTCAGACACCAGATTTCTGTCTTCATCCAGTGTAGCTACCTTACTACCAGATTAGTCAAATGTAAATATTTCTGGGCAACAAATTATGATATTCTTTCCCCACTTCATTGCCAGTTCCTTGAAGGGGGTCAGTGCTGATGATTTTGATTGTCTGGTTGAAGTGTAAAACAATGGTGTCAACAGTGCTTTGGACTGCGTTACCCAATGAATGTATACCCTAGTGCTCTAGTATGTCATAAACCATATCTGGACTACGAGATGTGGTCAATGAGAACACTGAAGCAGACCTTGGAATTATGATGGGGCTGGATATGCCTTTTGAAGGATAAACTTGTTCAGGATGCATATTATACAATGCACCAGACAGAGAAATCTTAAAAATGACCTCAAAGACATCTTTCTGCACTAAATTTTTGGTTGTGTTGTTATGGGCTGTTGACTGTATAGAACAGACTTGCCTTATAACCCAGATTTTTTTTTGTATTGGCTGTAAGGAAACTGCATCATTTTTTTCAGAGATTATCATTGTTAAGGTTTTCCTTTAATCAGGACTGACCAGTTGAGCATGGCTAGTTACAAAAAATGGGTAAAAGACTTTTGTGTTGATTGCCTGTTTTGCAGACATAGAACAACTATCCCAGAAGTGTGGTTGATCAGGTTTGATGAAGACTGCAAGCTGCGCACTGTTATCTGCTCATCCACATGTACAAAACAACTCTGGCAAGGACTGGAGTATGCACATACATGCTGTATCAAAAACAGTCTCAAATTAAATGAAAAAAGTATAGTATAATAGTGTTAGGCAGAAAGGTTGTTCCCACCTTATATGTTATAAATGGTACTCCTCTTCAGACAGATACAGTCATAAGAGCTCTAGATGCATATATTGATAACTTTCTCCCATATGAGCAACATGTTTCCACCACAGTCAGGAAATCTTTTTATCTCCCCAAAATAATTTCCAAGGGAATATATCTGACATCCAGAAAAGACATCCCATGTATTCTTCCCTTTTCAAATCCATCATTAAATACAATGCCCCCTTTAGTATGTACAAGTCCAAGCCTATCACTCAACTGGAAAGGTTCCAAAGATTTCTAACCAAGAAGATTAAGGGTCCTAAATCCTTAAACTACCATGGTAGATTAGTCCAATTCGCCTTATAGCCTACAGGTTACAGTTAGGTGATATGTGTCCCACTTTTCAAGTCATGAAAGACCTAGTCCTATTTGACCTCCTACTTTTTCACACAGCCAGTAGCTCTACAAACACTTATACTAAAGATTTAAATCTACAATAAATAAATAAAACTGACTGGGAGCATAGGTTCCTAACGTAATGCATTCGTAGGCCATGGAGTATTTTACCACTACAGGTTATACAAAGTATTAATGTGGCTACTTTTAAGGCTAGTCTTGATGACTGGATGGGTAAATACAAAGTTATTTCAAGCAGATGCAACCCACCCCTGCACCCGGTATTGCAACATTTCAAAAAGGTATGTGAATTAGATATCAAAAACTTGTTAAAATAAAATAATAGGCATTGTGAATTTAACTTAAGTAAGCATGAAGTTGATTTATTGCATTTTTTTAAAACAACAGAATGTTAGAATCATGAAACCAGATAAGGGGAGTGGGCTTGTTATCATGGATGTGCATGAATGCATAATAAAATGTTTGAAATTTTAAATAGTGACACCTATGAATTTGTTTCAAAGAATCAGTTGAACAGAGCATATAGAAGCATTGGTATGCAAATCAGGGACATGTTCTTTGATGGACGCATAGACCTAGATACTTTCAACTATTTTAACCTGACCACCCCACTCACACCAACTATATTTGGATCCCAAAAATGCAAAAAAAATATTGATAACCCTCCGATGAGTCCCATAGTGGATGGGCGCAATTCGGTAACATCAACATGTGCTAAATACCTAGACCCCAAATTGAAATTCTTTTAACAAATGAAATACAAATTTGTAGGGATTCTTGGCATTTTTCAGAGTTGATTAACAAAGTTGAATATGACCATAAAGATGTTTTTATTATGATAGATGTAAAGGCTCTTATATAGTCGTCTCCCAGGAAATAGGTATTCCATGGATTACTGAATTCTTGTTCCAGAAAGGGGTCCCCCAAGATGAGATTAATCTCTATAAGAAGCTGTTTCACCTGGTTTTGGATAGCGATTACATTTTATTTGATGGAAAATATTATTTACAGAAGAGTGGGGTAGCCATCGGGTCATCTTGCGGCTCTATTTTTACAAAACTAGTCATAGCCAATTGGGAGCATATGTTTCTATTTGAAAATGATGTGAAAGCATCCTTCCAGCTTTTTGTCTGCTACCTGCAAGATATCTTTGTCCTCTGGAAGGACAAGGTTGAGAATATTGAGTCTTTTATGAAATACATAAATTCTACAACTAACTTTTTAAATTTTACATATGAATGTGCATCAGATAAGATAGCCCATCTGCATGTATTGTTGGAGAAAGACATTAGGTCCAACAGATACATATGAAGCCTTTACAGGAGAAAAGCCTACTCTAGCACCTTTCTTCATTATACCAGCTCACACTCCCGCCATCAAAAAAGGTCAGTAGTAAAGGTGCAGCTCATGAGGGCAGCAAGGATGGTTACTTTAGACTCACACTTTGAAGAAGAGTGCAATAACTTGGTGGGAATGTTTGTCAGAAGAGCATATCCAAAACCTCTTCTAGAGGAATTAACAAGAGAAGTATACAATAAAAGAACAGCAGGACATTTCAGACCTGTTTTAAATACTTCACTTGTAGGGCTTACATCTTATACATAATCTTGTAGGCTGGATGGAGTACAATATAACTTTAGCCAAAATACTAGTTTTATTACATGTTTTAGCAGTGATTCTAACACACAAGTGGATTTTAAACAAAAACTTGGTTATTATGTGTAATGACATTCTAGTACTGTGGTGGTGGTGCTGCGGTAGCGTTGTCGCCTCACAGTAAGATGTTGCCCTGTTCGATTCTCAGCTAGAGCATCTTCGGTGTGGAGACATGCTTGAATGGGCGTACCTTCATTGAAGGTTGTGTGTCAGAGCTGGCAACTCGGCACGTAAAAATCTACTGCCAATCGTTAGCGGACCGGTGTTCCGCTGTGGCGACCCCTAACCGGGAAAAGCAGAAAGACACAACAACAACATTCTAGTTAAAACAAAATATGTGAAAAACCCACTATAGTGTACCGCAGGGGCTCTAATTTTAAAACTGTCCTGGAGAATATGACAAGCAGCAATACCAACAATACACATCATAACAACCTTATCCCCACTGTGAAAAAATTTGGGTGTTGCCCATATTGTAAATATATTTTTACTGGTGACTCTTTTAACATCTGTGGTAATGAGTATTAGATAAAGGGTAGATACAACTGTGAGTACAAGGAAGTTATATATGTAGGATTATGCCAGTCCTGCTCATGTTTCTATATAGGCAAAATGGAACGTAGATTATGGGACCGGATTAATGAACATGAATATGATATAAAAAGAAAACATCTGAATAATGCATTAACAAAACATGTGCAGATGTACCCTAACCAACATTTCAAATACTTGGTTATAGAATAGTATGAGAGGGGGTCCATGGACACTGGTTTTAGAAGAAAAGGAATTATTTTGGCAGCTACTTTTAAGTGCTTGCAATTGGCCAGACTTGAATGATTAATGCTCACTCGGTTGTATTTTAAAGCATAAAGCTTTAACCAGATAAAGCACCATTATTATTATTTCCATTAAGGTATGTTTATATATCAATAATCTCAAAGAGAATTTGTATTTTAATAATTTTATTTTTACTCTTTTGTTTGTGTTATTTTTAATCTATCTATCTATCTATCTATCTATCTATCTATCTATCTATCTATCTATCTATCTATCTATCTATCTATTTTTTTTAATAAGTTTATTCCAAACTTTTAGTGAATGAATAATCTCACACTTTTAGATTACTGTGTTTATGCACTTTAAATAGCACTTTTCACAGTGCTTCCTTGACATTATAAATGCTAACTCTCTTTCACAAATAGTTAGCCGTCCTGCTAAGGACCCCAATATCCTTGATCTAGTCCTCAGAAATATCGCTATTTCTTGCACATCTCCATGTGTATCATCATGCTTTGTTAAATCAAACCATAATTTAGTGACCTTTTTCTTTAAAACTGGTGGCACTTCCCAAGAAAATAGCTCAGTGTTTAGGGACTTCTCAAAAGCAAACCTTCTTCAGTTACTTAAAGACTTAAATACATTCCACTACAATCCCTTTCTGAAGGATCCTATTACTGAAGCTGTTACCTAAGCTTCTGATGTCTACTCCAACTTAAATAGTTGTACTGATAGGGTCTATATCATAACATAGAAATCTACAAAGATCGAATGTTATAATATCAACCCCGTAATGTTGAACGCTGAAAACAACGAAGGTGCAGGACACCAAATTCTTTCCCAGGGAAAGAATTTGGTGGGCTGTGCTATTAACCGCTGTTTTCAGCATTCGATATGTTGGAATGATACGGGTCAGGTTCAAGTAAGTGTGCAATTGTATGTAGGTTAGGGTTAGGGGGCGGGTTAGGTGAGTTAGGGTTAGGGAGCGGGTCAGGTAAGTGTGCGGTTGTGTGGACGTTAGGGTTAGGGCACAGGTCAGGTAAGTGTGCGATTGTGTGTAGGTTAGGGTTAGGGGGCAGGTTAGGTGAGTTAGGGTTAGGGCGTGGGTCAGGTAGGTGTGCGGTTGTGTGTAGGTTAGGGTTAGGGGGCGGGTTAGGTGATTTAGGGTTAGGGTGCTGGTGAGGTGAGTGTGCGATAGTGACAGACCTTAGGGTTAGGGTTGGGTTAAGGTAAGTGGATAGCTAGTAGTGTATGTAAAGTTTAGTTTAGGTTTAGGTGTAGGATTTTAAGTGTATGTGTGGGGATTGCTGATTTTTGTGTGTGTTTGTGTTGTGTGCATGTTTCTCGGAATAGCAATTTTTTTCTGACTGTTCGATGTTTTCGGATTTCGGTGTTTAGGGTTCGATATTATAACATTCGATCTTTGTAGATTTCGATGTTATAATATAGACCTGTACTGATAAGGCAGTCCTTATCTGTAACAAATATATAACCATTCCATGGGTTCCACAATCCCAGCCACCTCCTTTAAATGCATTGAAACAAGTTCTTGTAGCCCTCTCGAAAACAAAGAAAGGTTCATCCATGAGACCCTGACAACATACCAAGCTGTCTGATTATCAGTAACAAATAAGGCCTTTCTGAACCCCTACTGAACCTCTTTAATCACAGCCTCTCCCCTGGTTATATTCCTGAAGCCTGGAAAACTGTCATTTTAATGTCATTACACAAAGTGGCCCAACCACAGACCCTGGTAACTATAGACCTATTAATCTCACTAGCCTCATATGTAATGCTATGCTGCTCAGTATCTCAAACTTTATTAATGTAGACAGTGAAAATCTTTTAACCTTGGACACTCATCATTTCAGCTTTTCTTCAAAGGAAGGTCATGCCTCTTTATCCTGACTAATTTATTTGAAAAAGCAACCAAACAGTGGATAGTGGTTATGCAGTGCATATAGCATATCTAGACCCATTCAAGACATCTGACACTATTTCCCATGCAAACATTATTGACAAACTTGTAAATCTGAATATAAACCCTTATACTGTGTAGTGGATGGCTAAATGGTTGTCCATCAGTTAGACTCACAGGTGTCACTTCTGAAAGCAAAAATGTTACCAGTGATGTACCACAGGGTTCTGGTTTGGCCCCTCTCCTATTTGCCATCTATTTGCCAAATGAACTAAGGTTGATATATTTCCAGCCATGTAGTATATTGTCTTGGATAAAATCACAGACTTAATAATCTATTTAATAATTTGGTTAAATAAGAGGTACCGCATCATTATATAATTTTATTTAAAGTACATAAGGGTTATATATTATTATGACAGCTACTAAGTAGGGCAGGACCAGCTCGAATGTCACACTGATGGGGAAAGGGATGTGACTTTAACATGTGTACCAATAACATTTTGTTTTACAGCACTATAAACCACTTCCATACCTGATAAAAAGTATATATATATTTAGAAAGCTTGTGAGGAAATTATTACTCTATTTTTGTTTTACTTGGATCGCTTGTCTGTGTACTTAATAAAGGATTTTCAACTGGAAACAGACTGTCTGCCTTGCTTGGATTACTTTTGAATACTTAGTAATGCTGTACAATTATATATTTTCTATTATTACTTTTTGTTTTGCTTTGTTTTGACTTAAGACAAGTTTACATAGGCTACTTCTACTACTATTGTTTGATCTGATTAATATACAGTGATTAACTAGAAATATATGGACTGAAAATCTTCCACATAGAGAAGATTTTTACACTGTTTTATTTCTCAGATATTCAGGCCAGCACTCCTGGGCTGTGGTTAACTAAGATTGCAGACAGCTGTAAAATGGGTGGTGTTATTTGAACTTCAGCTGGCTCACAAGTACTCCAACATGGGTTAACCCATGTTAATAATTAGTACAAGGACAATGGTCTCAAATTAAATGTAAAAAAAAAAAAATTGTAGCATAGCTCATTTTGGTAAGCTAAACAGTTTTGCTTATCATACAAGTGTGCACTCCTCAATTCAGACACTGTTATAAGAGATCTAGTCATTCTTGTTGATAATTTCTTATCATTTGACCATCATTTCTCCACAATAATTTGCAAAAATTTCAAACACATCTCCGCTAAATAAATCTTAATTCCCTTTTACTTGTAACTTATCAGGCCCATTATTGAATATAGTACAAATTTTGGCATGTATTTGTCTGAACATATCATACAGCTTGACAGATCTCATAGACTCTTAACTAAAAAGATCAGTTGTCTCAAAAATCTTACTTATCAGAAGAGACTGGCAGCCCATTCTCTTACAGAATTCTCCATAGAGATTTGTCTAACTTGTCAAGCCATGAAAGATCCAATCCTATTTGACCTCCTATTCCTTTACATAATTTATGGTACCTCAAATCCTTGCCTAAAAGAACTAAACCTGCATTAGCACATAAATAACACATGTTGGGATGATCTGTTCACATCCCAGTGTATCCCTCAGCTCTGGAACAAACTTTACTCCATGCCAAGCAGAGTAGCAGCTTTGTCATCTTCAGTGTAAACCTATATAACTGGACGGGCACTCTTACATTCTCCCGTTCTGTACCTCATTTTTGGAATATTTGTTTTATCTAGTACTTACATATGAAACTACCATGGAAAATTTATAGTTAATAATATAAAGGTCAGTAAACGTACTATATTTTTCAATCAGTTGTACTAGGATGGTTTTCTGTAAAGGTTCTTTGCATATATTCCAAGACGTTTACTTCTATAAATGAATTGCAGAAGCTGCATTTAAATTTCAATGTAGGCCTTACCAGTGTAGCCAATAATGTATCCTCTTTAGTAGCAAATGACTTAAATAACACACCAATCTGTTTTAAAACTTCGGTTGCAATGTTAGATGCATGCACTTCATATGAGGGCATATCATTAACCATAAGCCCTAGTTCTCTTATAAATGTTTTCCAGGGATTCATTTTCTACCTCAGCTACCCTGTGTGGTGTAAATTTGCCAAAACAATATATATGCAAATTACAATATTATTATTAAAACATCCCATTTAAGGTGCAACATGAGTTTACTTGCATTGTATTTTGCCCATTTATTTATCTGTTCACCTTACCATTTCTGATATTATCAATATTTCTCTTTTGCTATCATCTGCATATCTTGATATCCAAGTATCCTGTGATATGGGGAAAAAAAGTAAACAAATCTGCAGCAAATACAGCTAATATATACACATCTTTTTATTACCTATATAATTATCCAGCATCAATCTGCTTTTACTGCACTTAATACCATTCTACACAACTATGTTCCCCCTTGGTCATTACAATCCAGTGATCAAAAACTCCTGTCTGTCCATAGTCCTATCAAATCTGCAGGGCATGATCTTTACTCATACCATTTTGCTAAGGCCTGAAACTCCTTACCTGTATCCATCATCTGAAAGACTTCCTACCCAAAATTTGGCTCTGTTACTATTCAACCCCTGAATAAACTATATCCTTAACTGTGAACAAGTACCTCTTCATACCTCATACCTCCTTACTTCCCCTTCACTCACATCCTTACTTCAAATAATTTCTCTTCCTGACTCTACCTAAATATGCCATAACATTGTTTTTTTTTTCCTCAAACTTCATGTTGCAGTTCCTGTTTATATTATGTAAACATATTTTTAGTTTCCCTAAATTGGCTAAAATGTCTGTAAATATTAAATCATTATCATATAACTGGTATGTAGTCCTAACCAATGTTATCACATTATGTCTAATTTGGTATAATTAACCACTGCAGTGGTGGTGCTGCGGTAGCGTTGTCGCCTCACAATTAGACGTTGCCCGTTCAATTCTCAGTTAGAGCGTCTTCTGTGTGGTGACATGCGTGAATGGACGTTCCTTCATTGAAGGTGGTGCGTTAGGCCCGGCAAGCCAATACATAAAACTCTACTGCCAATCATTAGCGGACCGGAGTTCTGCTGTGGCAGCCCCTAAGCGGGAAAAGCCGAAAGACACAAACATTTAAACTGTCGATGTTTTGTATTATTTTTAAACATTGTAAAATTATTGTTCTTAAACTGTTTTTGTAATACTTTAAAACTTTTCTTCTCAGACCTCTGGTGAAAATGGACACCTACCCAGTTGGACTTTCCAGTAATCAAATGTAAATAAATTCATAAATAAATAATTCACTTTCAGTTAGGGTTGTGAGGTATTCCTGCACATACTGGTCCTTTATCTAATAGAGCACCTGAGCTCTGATCCCTTCAGGTCACTTTGTAAGAAGCTATCTTTGGATGCAAGCTTGATGAAAAATTGTTATCCTATCACTAGGCTTTCCTCTATTGGAAAAGTTATCAAGACAGTAATATGTATTCCTTTCTGATGTTTCATAGATTGTTAGATCCTTGTCAGTCAGAACTTATATCTGAACACCATATGAATACAGCATGCATTTAATTGGTAAGTGACATCCAGATGGGGACGAATCAAAAACAGCATTTAGTCTTGGTCATTCCTGATCTCTTGGCAGATTTTGCCACTGTAGATCACAGGATCCTGACTGAGCATCTGAGGACACATTTAGCGTTACTTCTCCTTTACTCTGGGTACTGTGTCTAAATGTTCATCTTTGAAAGACTGCCTGGATTCCATCCTTAACAGGATGGTGTAGAACTGATTAAACTTCAATCCACTGTTAGCTGCTTTCCATCCACTGAATTTTCTTCTAATTTCTCCACTAACTTCTTATGGAGGGAAGTATGTGGAAATGGTTTCTTGCCTTCATAAGTTGGACATTGTTCTTGAATGTTCTGATTCTTTGGAACCAAGCATTGTCCATCACCAATACAGCTTACTTCAGAATGAAGAATGTCACCCAGGATGAATGAAACCTTTTGTGACATATGCATTTATCATCCTATCCTGATAAACACAATACACTGTACTTTGTCTGGGCTTCTGGATAATCACTTAGTTTCCCCTCAGTGAGTGCAGAATTCTAATTCTAGGCTTTTGACTGTTATGACTAGTATGTATCACATTATGTCAGTGTTACATGATCCATGCTAGGTTCAGGTTGTGACGGCATGGGTTTTTTAGATTAGCATTCTCAGGTATCAGGCCTCGTATGACCTGAATAATATTATCAGAAAGACTTGCTGAGGCATTAAGCCCCAGCAGTCTTGGAGTATAAGACTGCTTAGGCCATCAACTTCCAAAGCTTCCTGCTACTCTAAAGCCTGACTTGAGACTTCTAGCAAGAAATAATTTTCTTATTTTTTTCCTGTTCTGATGAAATTCTTCCCCAATTAATTTGAGATGGAAGATTTTTATTTTTCAGAGTTTCCAGAGAAACCATCTTTGAATCTTTTGTGAGATGAAAGTAGGATTTATGCCAAAGTTTTACAATTCACTTTTTTAGCCACATTATTGGTTGAATTCTGATTTTTATTATCAGGGTGTCATCTTTACTGATGGAGTCTCTTTCCAACAGTATTGCCTCAACTGCCTAGTTGACTTTAAGTTAGTGTTGGATACTATTCTGTTAAAATGAAAGACTTCTGCAGTGGTTGTGCATTTGGCTATGTCATCCATGGTTTCAGCCTCCTTGATCTTCTTACTTTGTTCCATGAGCTGTGTCTCACTTGCTTGTTTAATTACTCTGAGTTTTCATTTAAAGTGGAGCTTTCCTTTCTTTGTGTTTCCTAGCACTATACAGGTCATCTGTTTGCAGAACAAATTTGTCTTTTCTTTCTGTAGCACAAGCACAGGACACTCATTATTACATTTGTAGTCTATCTTCTGGAAGTGCTGATTAAATGCACTTAATTCAATATAGCACAAGACACTCATTTTTTTGACATTTTTAGTCTAGCTTCTGGATGTGCTGATTAAGTGTACTTAATTCAATAAAAAAAAACAAGACTTTAATTTTTACATTTGTAGTCTAACCAATGGATGTGCTGATTAGGTGTGCTTAATTCAGTAAAGCACAAGACACTCATTTTTACATTGTAATCTTGATAAAGGATGTGTTGATTAGGTATACTTAATTCAGTAGAGCACAACACACTCATTTTTACATTGTAATCTAGACAACGGATATGCCGATTAGGTATACTTAATTCAGTAGATCACAAGACACTCATTTTTACATGTGTAGTCTAACGAATGGATGTGCTGATTAAGTGCACTTGATTTGGTATTATTGCACCTCTGCATTTATTTGAGTTCCTGTACAGATTTTCCTTTCACTTTGTAAATACACAGTGTCAGCTTGTGTCTGAGCCTGATTTCTCCCATAATTTTCAAGTTTTGTCATTAACTTACTTTTTTATTTTTCTATTTGATTGGGGATGTCTCTTGATTAAGCATTTTCAGGCTTACTTTCATATTACTGTTCTCACGTAGAGAAAGTTCAGTAAGGCTTTCTAATAAATCATACATCACTTTGCCTGCTTTATTTTGCCATTTTTTTTGCTGGACAAGGTCAGCCAAAAACTTTGTAAAAGTCTCTTGTTTTCTTTTTTATTCTCAGGAAATGATCAGTTGCACAATAATTTAGTTATATCTGCTTGAAGGGAAAGTTATGTCATAATTGTTAAGGTGTTCACCTCAAAATTGCAAGGTACACAAATTGATTCTAAACTAGAATTATTGGCTAAGCTTAAATGGTCCTTCATGGCAATCAGCCTATCATTCAGCTCTGAAGACAATGTTCTCTTACAGTCTTAACTCTTCCATAATTTCAGTTAATATTCTAACTTAGTCTTTCAGAGTTATATAACATTGAGTACAGTGTTTCAGTTACTATCTTTAAATTACTAGTCTCCTACCAGGACACAAGTACTCTTCAGCAATTGATTTCTGCTTGCTGAGCACACTCAAGCAACACTGCAATTGGCGGCTACCACTCCACCCATACAGTCTAAGAAGGAATCAGTACTGCAAACTAAACAAGGATATACATTTTGAGCCTCAAGAGCAAGGTCAGTCCACCCAGGCATTCTACTTGTATGTGTTATGAGAGGGAAGCTATAACATTAGCAGTGTTTCTTATTCTTCTCAGCGTGCTAATAAAACTGACTGTTGTAGCCTTGTGTCCTCCCCCCCAGCTAGTGCAGTAATCCTAACTGTCCAGTAGATGGTATACATTTAATTCAGATCTCTGTGATTAAATTAACCATCAAGCAGCCCTCTCAGTGCTTTCTGCCTCAGTTTGTATCACTTGAGCCCCACCTGTTTATTTGCATTTCTATACATTCCCCTTCATTGCTAATGTATCTCCCTACTCTAATATGTGCACAAACTGGCTACTAATAAGCAAGTCAATGTGAAGACACACTCCTAGCCTTAATAAACTTTGCTGTCTCTTCTCTCCTTCACTTTACAGATAGAGTTTGAATAATTACTCACCCCCTCTGAGGCCTTCACTGATAGATCTCCACTGATTGCCTCTCTGGTTTCACTGGTTTATTTGCATTCCACCTGGTTTAAACCCCTTGTGCTACCCCCTTCCCCAGTGCTAAGTCTATATTAGAATCCTGCTGAGCATGGAGCCATCTTTAAATTACTAGTCTTTCACCAGGACACAAGTGCTCTTCAGCAATTGAATTCTGTTTGCTGGTAAGCCATTAGACCTCAGGAATTTGTTTAAAGTGTTCAGATTTGTAAAGTAAGTAACACTTACTTTTTGCTGCCCATTACTCTTGTCTTGGTGGGCTCTGCCCCGCTCCATTCGCCCTAGCTAATGCTCGGGCTTTCCACTCCCATGCCCTGTCCCCAATTCTCTCCTGCCCCCACTACCTCTACATTTATAGTAATCACAACCACACCCACAGCTCAACCTCACCTCCACCAAACATCTCCTCAAGTCAGACCACATTGCATCACACCCACTTGCTCCACCAAAAAATACTCCCAACCACTCTAATTCCTGCTAGACATTATTACATCTCCAAGTTTCTCTGTTCACCTGTGAGACAGGGGAGCTTTGTGCAGCCTATCTGTCCCTGGAGGAGTGGTTTCAGCCCAGAAGTTAGTATTTTATTGGCCATTTTGGGATAATTTCTATCTCTTTCACTTCCCTGCTATAAAAACCTAATTTGCACAATTTTTACGCTTGTATTCCGCTCAGCAAGTGCCTTCCAGGTGTTGTGCAGAGTCTACAGCAGCAGAGAGACAAAAGAGTGACTTTGGAGTGATTAAGTACCAGTTTTCTGCTTTTCTTGCTGTCTTAACTAATTCTGCCTAAAACGCCAGGTTTTTTTTTTTTTTTTTTTTTTTTTTTTTTTTTTTTTTTTTAGCGAATCCATGATTTAAAAAGTTTGTTATTGTATACAACTCCGCACAGCTCCTCGTGGTGTCCTGCAGAGTGATACAGGCAACTGGTAGGCTGCACACTCAAGTGCGCTAGCCGAATTAAAGCATTTACTGTGTTTCTGTACCTAATTTCTGCTACTTAAAAAAAAAAAAAAAAAAAAAAAAATCCTTGTTTCCTACCTTTACTGAAATAGAATAGTCCTGTCTTCAGGTATTGCTGATCTCTGGGCTGTGTCATAGTTCCTGTGTTGCCCATATCCTTATTTGGATAGGAGGAAGCTTCTTTGTTCACCAGTGAGAGAGGGGAGCTCTGAGCAGCCTATCTGTCCCTTGAAGAGTGGTTCCAGCCCAGTGACTTGTAGCTTATGCCGTTTTGGGCCATTTCCTATCTCTTTCTAACCCCCTGCTTTAAAGCCAGCTTTAGCGCGCTTTTGCGCTTGTAATTTAAACTTTGTCCTATTTGTTGCATTTACCTGTTGAGGCTACACACTCAAGTGCGCTAGCCTATGTTACATCACATATTTATTGCATTTTCCAGCTGTTTGTTGCAAAAAAAGAAAAAAAAAACAAAAAAAAATGATCCTTGTTTCCTGCCTTTCTTGTCCTAGAGTAGTCCAAATACAGGCTTTGCTGTATTCTGGACTTTTGGAAAATTCCTGTGTTGCCCATTTCCTTTCTTGGATAAAGGGGGCTACTTTGCTCACCAGTGGCAGTGGGGAGCTTAGAGCAGCCTATCTATCCCTGGAGGAGTGTTCCCAGCACAAGAATCTGGTAGTCTATTGGCCATTTTGGGCCAATTTCTAGCTCTTTCAAGTCCCCCTGTATAAAACCCGCTTTAGCGCGGCTTTGAGCAATTTTGTGCATAGCGCAGCATCAGGCAGCGCCGCTTAATTGGGTTTGAACCTTTCTCGGCTCCACAAAGTCTGCTGTTTGCTTTTTCCCTTAGAACTGATCTAGTTCTCATAATAAACATCCTATTCCTACTCTAAAGCCTGGCACTTGCTCACTAAAGCAATTATATAAGTCAGCACTAAAAAATTAAAAGCACTACACCCTCACAAACTCCCCTTGAGTACCTTGTTCCCCATTGGCCCTTTTTTTCAATTATAAAGGAATTCTCAATACTATTCTAGCATGTCCAAAGGTCAGTTGTCAATCTCCTCTCCGGTCCAGCTGGTGAATCTGGGAATCTTGAGGCAATGTTACAACTGCCTCATGTACACAGACAACCCTCTCCTCCTCCCAACAAATTCCAACACATGTGAGAGATGCAAACATATAGCCAAACTGGAGGCTAAGCTCTCCCAACTCAGTACTGGCATAACCAGTCAGGAGGAGAAGGAAACCACACTCACTACAATTCCAGTCTCATATAGACCTACCACGACAGCAAGCCAACCACATAAACACACAAAAACATACTTGGAGGCTCTAAATAAAAACCTGCCTAAGCAGCAGAGACCTCCAAAGCAGACACCCAAGCAACCGCTACCCCAAAACAAAACACGTGCAATGCATAGCTCACAAAGCCAGTGTGCTGAACAGTCACAGCCCTTAAGGCTAAACAACACACATGATACACTTATAATAGGTGACTCTATCGTCAGGCACACTGACGTCCCGCTCACCAGGCTGAACAAGGAGAAGGTCACGGTGAGCTGCCTGTCAGGCGCGAGGATCCGCCACATAACACAAGCACTCAGGTCACTCCAAGGCAAGTACAACTATGACTCAGTCATTGTCCATGCTGGTGTGAATGACCTGAGATGTACCTCCCTGGACTACATGAAAAGAGACATAGAGGAGCTCTCTGAGCATGCAGCCCAGGCCGGTATGACCCTGACCTTGAGTAGCATCTTACCCTCATCAAGAATGATGCCTCAATATGAAGACAAGATGATCAATTTCAACAATTGGCTTAAGTATTGGTGTCATTCAAAGGGGATCCAATGCCTGTCAGCCTGGGATGATATGCTCAACAAGCCACGATGCTTCACTAGGGACAGCTTGCACCTATCACCCCTGGGCTTTTGGATATTGGCAAAGGCTCTTGCCACCCCCATAGCGCCTTTTTTAGGCAAGGCTCAAAAGACAAACCCACCTCCATAGGTATCACAAGGGATAAGAAACTAAGAGTAATGCTACTCAATGCCAGAAGTCTAAACCTCAAGATGCACGCACTCGAAACTCTCCTTAGCATGGAGAACATCGATATCTGTGCAGTAACAGAAACCTGGTTCAAGGCTCCCGAGAGCACCCAAGCACTACCAGGTTATACCTCATACCATGCTTTTCGGCCCCAAAACTTGGACTGAACCACAAAAGGAGGGGGAGTATCAATATTCGTCAAAGATACCCACACCTCCAGGTCGGTGGCACAGCACGAAGCATCAGAGAATATCCATATGCAACTAACTGTGGGTAAAACTGCCTTCCAGTTTATAGCCTGCTACAGACCACCCTCCCAAACCCAGAAACCCCACTCGGCCTTCCTGAGAACACTGGAAAATATGAAGGTCTCTCCAAACACCATTATATTGGGTGACTTCAACTACCCAAACATAGACTGGGAGCATTACTCTAGCTCCAACACCCTAGCCCAAAGGTTCCTAGAATTTATAAACTCAAATGCTATGGAACAACTTGTTACCACTCCCACAAGAGGGGAAAACATACTGGACCTGATCATCACCAACATGGGGACTCTATGCTCCAGACCAGAAGTGTATCCCTCACTGGTAAGATCAGACCATAAACTAATCTCACTGGATATTCACATCCCGACCCCACCCCCTGCCCAGAAAACCACAGTGAGAAACTTCTCTAAAGCAAATTTCACACTCCTCAAAACCGAGGTGGAATCCTTCAAAGCCCCCGGGCCTGTGGAAAATACGGCCCAGACCACAGAATCCTTTATAAACACATTCTATGAACACCTTCAGGAATGCATGGATCATGCTATCCCAAATAAAACTAAGACCCAATCCTTCAAAGGCAGGAGTGGTGTGTGGTGGACCCCAGCCATAAACAAACTATACAATAGAAGGAGGAAGCTACTACATGATAGAGCAAAATCCCAAAAAGGGAAGGCATCTCTGATCAGTATTAGCAAAAAACTACTGGTACTCATAAAATCATCTAAGGCCAGCTTCGAGAGAAAAATTGCACAGGACACTAAGGATAATCACAAGGCTTTCTTTAGTTATGTTAGGAACCTGGGTGGGAATTCCCAGATATGCTCAGAATTAGTCCAAAATGAGAAAAAATACACCAAACCCACAGACATTGCCAACATCCTAGCTGACAGGTTCAGCGCAAACATCCCCCCCCTCCCCACCAAAAGGGCAAATATCTATCCCAGCAGAGTGCTGCCCCCCTGACATCTTGGATACTCAGGTAAGAGCCGCCCTCTCCAAAGCAAAAAACACAGCATCAATGGGACCAGACGGTGACCCGGGCTGCGTCCTACATGAACTCCAAGAAGAGCTAAACCCAAACATAAAACTACTGTTCAATCTCAGCCTTACTACAGGATATGTACCCAAAGAGTGGCATACAGCAACAGTGGTCCCTCTCCACAAAGGTGGTGCCTCAACAGATCCTGGAAACTATCGCCCCATAAGCCTGACTAGCTTGGTCTGCAAAGCTATGGAAAGGATCATCATGGACCTCATAAATAAAGATATTGGGGACCTACAGACACTGGATCCTACCCAGTTTGGCTTTGTTAAGGGCAGATCCTGCCTCTTAAACCTGGTCGATTTCTTTGAAACAGTCACCAAGGCCATTGACGAGGGAAAGGTGGTCCACACAGCCTACCTGGACCTCGCAAAAGCCTTCGATACAATACCCCACTCGGGCATTATAGATAAGCTCACCAGCTTAAATATAAACCCCTATGTCACTAGATGGGTTGCAAACTGGCTCAAGGACAGAACCCACATGGTTAGAATTGCTGGAGCCATGTCAGACTCCAAACCAGTTACAAGTGGCATCCCATAAGGCTCAGTCCTGGGACCTCTCTTGTTCAGTATATATTTCTCGGAGGTACAGGCCAACACGGAAGGACTGCGGCTGACCAAGTCCACAGATGACTGCAAACTGGGCGCCATAATCGACTCTCCAGCTGACACAAGCATCCTACAAAAGGGTCTCATAGAAACAGACAACTGGTGCCAGAGCCATGGCCTCAAGCTAAATGCCAAAAAGTGTATAGTCATCCCCTTTGACAAAAACAAAGTGCCCACAAATTACCACATAGGTGGTAATCCGTTAAGTACAGAAGAAGTAATTAGGGACCTAGGGACCCAAGTTGATAGCAATCTCTCTTTTGACAACCACGTGGCCAAAGTGGTTAGAAAAACATTTTATATAGCCCACCTAATCATGAAGGGATTCACATCTAGATCAGGGGAGGTCATCGTGCCTCTTTACTCATCCCTCATCAGGCCCATAATTGAGTACAATGCCTCTTTTGGGATGTACCTTATCAGACATATGCAGCAACTGGAAAGACCCCCAAAAGTACCTCAACAAGAGGATCAAAGGGCTCAAACAGATGCCATATGCTACCCGGTTAAAGAAACTCCAGCTGTACTCAGTGGCATACTGCCTGATCAGAGGCGATCTGTGCCTGACGTATAAAGCCATGTCCAACCTGGAATTAATGGACATGATGCACCTCAAAAAATCCAAACCAAATCCCATCGAGCTACGCGCTCGAGAGACTTGAACCTCAGCACTGAAATAAATAGGACATGCTGGAGGGACAGATTCATAACCCAGAGGCTCCCTTCACTCTGGAATAAAATCCCAGTCCAGGTTAGGCAGAGTCCCTCATTGACTCTCTTCAAGAGGAATCTTAATGAGTGGATGGGAGATCGTAGGTTTACCCTGGGTATCACTTCTGTGTCACTGTTAGACAGAGGCACAGTATACTAACCTCAAAAAAGGGCATAGCAAAATTAATTTAAAATGGGTGGTGAAAGCCAAACACACTCTGGCTAGGCTTATAAATGCCCTAGGGCAGATAGCCTAGTATGAACCTATGAACCTATCACTCCACACTACTTATCTATCCTCATATAGTGCAACCCTATAATTCCTATCCACATGTCCACCTAGAACCAACTTAAACGTTATAACCATTACTATCACACAACTAAGTCTAGTCTGTCTTCTCATAATTCTTTATAACTCCACAAGTTATCCCTCTAGCTTCTTCTTCTTTCGGCTTTTTTCCCAGTTCAATATCCCTAAACTTAGTAGCACAACACTATATTATGTACTCTCATATACAGACACCACACATTATAATAATATCTGCCCACAATTGTTCAAGAACTACATAACAGACCAATTCAGAACTAAACACATAGTCTCTCATTCCTACTCCAAAAAAAAACACAATACCTTCTCACACTCATCACCAAACTCCAACATCTGTATCACCATTTTAACACCAGGCTCACCATAAGTGGAAATGTCCACCTCAACCCAGGCCCAAATCCATCCTGTCCAACACAAACTACTCCAACACAATTGTCAGAACATAATATCCCCACTATTTTCATCCCTGGGCAAATCAACAACAGCAGCAAAACCAGCCATCTTTTAATGTTAAATATTTTATTTTTTTTTTATTTATTTTACATTTGTTGACCGGGCTAGTCTAGCTGGATATATGTCCATTTTCAGTAGAGGCCCGGGGAGAAAAGCTCCACACATAACATAATAAAGACAGAAAGACAAGTTGTTAATAAAGACATACAATAAAAATAGAAATATAAATCAAATCAACTTGTTAGTAAAATCAACATACATTTAAGGAACTCAAACAGTTTAAACTCATACACAATGTTCTGTCGGTTTCAATGCAATTATACCTAATACATAAGGTTATACAGTAAGGCATCAGCCATATAGATAACAGTTAAAGCTCAGAAGGGTAGAGAAGTAGAAGGAGTATGAAAGATAAAATTATAGGGACAAGGCAGGAGTCAGGAAGTGAAGAGAGGAAAAGAAAGAAGACAGTCAAGAGGAGGTGGGAGAGATGGGAGAAGGAGGTCAGAGCATAGAAGGACAGCAAGGGAAAAGAAACAGGGTAGAAGTTAGTTTTTAAGCAAAATGAAGGGTTAAAGGTAAAGAGAGGGTGGGAAGAGGGAAGTTAGCCTGGAGTACTACAAGAACAACACCAGTGGTTTTGGAAATACAGTTTGATTTGTTGTTTGAAGAGAGGTAAGGATGAGATTAGAGTTAACTCTTTGGGCAGCAAATTCCATACTCTGCCTACAGTATTGGTGAAAAGAGAGTCACCAGCTAAGTTGTGGGCCTTTATGGGTTTGGTCATAAGTTTACAAGAGGAACGAAGAGAGGTGAGATTGTTATAAGGGAGTAAAAGTTGTGATAGTATAGGGGTGTTACTAGGTTGGTACAGTAACTTGTGGGCAATCGTAAGTTGTGAGATAATAAGATAGTTTTGTAGTTCCAGCCAGCCTAAGTGTTTCAAATTGAGGCAGTGATGGGTTATAAAAGGGTTACCAGTGGCGAAGCGGGCAATGTTATTGTAGCAAGTTGCTAGCTTGTTTAGGTTAGTTTTTTTGAGGTTAGTGAAGATAGGAGAGGCATAAAAAAGAGTAGATATAAGGTGGGAGTGAGCAATAGTAGCTCTAGTAGATGGGGTGAGAAATGGTTTAATACGGTATAATGATCCTATTTTTCTGTTAACTGATTTGATGGTGTTGTTGATGTGTTGGTCAAAAGAGAGATTGTTATCAATGGTAATTCCTAGTAGTTTAGTTGTGGAGTCAGGAGAGATGACAGTGTTGTTGTTTGAGGAGATAGAGAAGTTTAGTGGAGAGGTACGAGTTGCGGGGGTGAAGAGGAGAAGTTTGTTTTTTTTAGCATTGAGAAGTAGGTACCATCTAGTAAACCATGTTTCTACAGTGTTGAACATAGTTTGAGTTAGAGAGATTAGATCTGAAGAGGAGGATGCTGAACAAATGATAGTGGAGTCGTCTGCGTATTGAATGCAGGTAGCTTGAGGAATTACAGAGTGGAGATCGTTAATATAGAGGGAGAAGAGGAGAGGACCAAGAATGGAGCCCTGAGGGACTCCAATCGCAATGGGTAGTAGGGAGGAGATGTGGTTTTCCCAAAGAATGGCTTGTTATCTGTTACTGAGGTATGATGTAAACCATTTGATGGCAAGGCTATCAAATGAGAGGGATTTGAGAATGCTGATTAGAGAAGAGTGGTTGACCAAGTCAAAAGCTTTGGAAAGGTCAATGAATAGGGCATAAGAGAATAGATTATTGTTGCGATTGCTGTTAATGTTATCTACAAAGGAAAGGAGGGCAGTGGTGGTGCTATGGTGAGGTCTAAAGCCATGTTGACACTTAGCTAAAATATTGTGAAGAGAGAGGTACTGTACAAGTTGCTGATGAATACATTTTTCCATAATTTTTGCTAATGGAGAGAGAAGAGCAATAGGTCTGAAGTTGGAATAGTCAATAGAGTTACCGCCTTTGTGTAGTGGGATTATATGAGAGATTTTCCAGATATGAGGGATGGTTCCCTCCTGGATGGTCCTATTTATGAGTATAGTAATTGGGTAAGCAATTTCTTTGACTGCCTTTTGCAGAAAAAGGGAAGGGAGCTTGTCCGCAGAGGGGGTACAAGGTTTCAGTTTGAGAATAAGTTTGAAGATGAAAGAGGTAGAGATGGGTTGTAGAGAGAAGTTGAAGGTAGAGTTTACTTGATTGTTAGGAGGATAAATGTTATTAGTGTTTAATTGTCTAGCGAGAGATTGAATAGTTTCAGAAAAGAATGAGTTAAAAGCATTTGCAGTTTGAAAAGGGGTGTCTGGGTCAGCATTTAGTGGGGAGGGAGTTTTAGCTGTTCCTGGTGAAAGGAGTCTATTGATAGAAGACCAAAATTGTTTGGGTTTATTTAAGTTGGTTTCTTGTAGGTTGCAGTAGAACTTTCTTTTATCGGTGAGAATGGCTTTCTTGGTAAGATTTCTAAGTTGGCGAAAGTGAAGAAAATCAGAGCTGATTCTATGGGACCTCCATTTATTCCAAATCTTATTTTTAGACAGGATTAGTTTTTTAGTTTCATTTGAGAGCCAAGGGGCTTTATTAGATTTCATTCTAATAGTACGCTCAGGAGCATGTTTGTCCAAAATAGAAAGGAAAGTAGAATTAAAGAATAATACTGCTTCATTAAGTGGAAGAGTCATTAAGGGGTTCCAGTTACAAGTTCTGAGTTCGTTTTGAAATAGGTCGATTTTAAAGTGTTTAGTAGAACGTATTTTTCTTATATTAGGGAGGTGAAGATAATCAGTCTTCTCTCTTGTAATGTAAGTTAAGCAATGATCACTGAGGTCATCAGGCATAGTCCCAACGTTATATGTGATAGGTTCATAGGTTCATAGGTTAGTACTAGGCTATCAGCCCTAGGGCCTATACAAGCCTAGCCATAACAATTCCCTGAATATTTCTTCCCACATTATTTACTTTCCTGGACCCCTGTCTAGCAGGGCGACTGACGTGATCCCTGGGGTGAATTTCCTTTCTCCCATCCAATCGTCAAGGTTCCTCTTGAAGAGGTCCAAAGAGGCACTCTGCTTGACATGTATGGGCAATCTATTCCAGAGTCTGGGGAGTCTCTGGGTCAGGAACCTATCCCTCCAACATGTTTTGTTTATTGTGATGACAAGGTTTAGATCCCTGGAGCGTGTAGCTCTGAGGGATTGGGATTTCTTTAAGTGTAGCATGTCCAACAGCTCTGGGTTTGACATGGCCTTGTATGTTAAGCAGATATCGCCTCTGAGTAGGCGATATGCGACAGAGTATAGCTGGAGTTTTTTAAGGCGGTCAGCATAGGGCATCTGCTTTAGGCCTGTGATTCTTTTAGTGAGGTATTTCTGAGGCCTTTCCAGTTGTTGCAGATGTCTTGAGAGGTACATACCAAATGGGGCATTGTATTCTATAATGGGTCTAATGAGGGATGAGTACAGTGGGACAATGACCTCCTTTTTTCTGGATGAAAAGCCCTTCGTGATGAGGTGTGCCACATAGAAAGATTTCCTGACTGTTGTGGCGATGTGGTTATCGAAGGTGAGACCACTGTCCACCTGTGTCCCTAAGTCTCTTATCACACTTTCTGTGTTTAGTGTACTGCCACCTATATGGTAATTCATGGATACATGTTTTTTCCCAAAGGGGATAACAATACATTTCTTGGCATTGAGCTTGAGCCCATGGCTCTGCACCAAGCATCTGTTTCTGTAAGGCCCTTTTGTAGAGTATCCACATCATTTGGGGATTCAATAATGGCTCCCAGTTTGCAGTCATCTGCAAACTTTGTTAGCCAGAGTCCCTTAGTGTTGACCTGTACTTCAGAGAAGTAGATGCCAAACAAGAGCGGCCCCAGGACAGAACCCTGAGGTACTCCACTTGTCACTTGTCTGGAGGTGGATTTGGAGTCGGCTACTTTTACAGTGTGGGTTTTATCAGTAAGCCATTTAGCAACCCATTGGGTGACATAGGGATTAATGCCCAACTTAGTAAGTTTATCTATGATTCCAGAGTGGGGGATGGTGTCAAATGCCTTGGCAAGGTCTAGATAGGCTGTGTGGACCACCTTACCCTTGTCCATGGCTCTGGAGACTGATTCAAAGAAGTCAATCAGGTTCAGGAGACAAGATCTGTCCTTCACAAACCCAAACTGGGTGGGGTCCAGTGTTTGAAGGTTGCCAATGTCTTTGTTTATAAGTTCCATGATAATACGCTCCATGGCCTTGCAGATAAGGCTTGTCAGACTGATGGGATGGTAGTTTCCGGGATCCAAGGTGGATCCCCCCTTGTGGATTGGGATAACTATAGCTCTGCGCCACTCAGTGGGCACGAAACCTGAGGTGAGGCTATGATTAAACATGACACTTAGGTGAGGGGCCAGTTCATATTGTAGTTCATGTAGTACACAGCCCGGGATGTCATCTGGTCCCATGGATGCTGTATTCTTGGCTTTAGAGAGTGCATTTTGTACCTGTGTGGCCGTTATTACTGGAATTTGGCAATCTTCCGGTATTGAGATGTGCCATTTAGGGGGTGAGAGTGGGGTGAAGTTGGCACTGAATCGATCTGCCAGGATATTGGCAATATCCCTCGGATCAGTATATTTAATGCCATTCTGTTTTAGCTCAGAGCAGATCTGAGCATTGCCATTTAGATTCTTGACATAATTGTAGAATGCTTTGTGGTTGTCTTTGGAATCTTTGGCAATTTTATTTTCGTAACTAGCTTTGGAGGATTTTATGAGGCATCTCAGTTTCTTACTGATGTTAACTTTGTTTATGAGTATCCAGTCTAAAATAGTCTGCTTCCTGTTTAACTTATTAAGTCTTGTAGTAGAGGTAATGGTTTGGGTAAAACCATTTAGGTTAATGTGAGAGGTGGGATTGTCAGTATTAATAGTATTCCAGTCGATATTTAAGTCGCCAAGAATGATAGTTTCTTGGGGGTAGTTGTTGGAAACCCAATTGAGAAAGTCTTCTACAATTGGTATGTTGTTTCCAGGAGGTATGTATAGGCAGATGATATAAAGGGCTTTCTTAGCATTAAGTTGAAGTTTCATGATGATGGCTTCCACCTTACTATCTTGGGTTGGACAGGCTGGAAGGGTAGAGATATTAAGATGATTCTTAAACAGTATTGCTACTCCACCACACTTTCGTTTAGTACGGTCAAGCCTAAGTATATTATAGCCTTGTGGTATAATCTCAGTATCTTTAGTGGCTGGCTTTAGCCATAATATTTTTATTAATAGTATTAATATTAAAAGTATCAAAAATATAATATCTGAACTCCAGGCCACAATAGCTCACTACTCCGCAGACATAGTTGCTTTAACAGGAACTTGGCTAAATAAAAACATAGCTAACTCAGAAGTTCTCCCTACCAGCTACAATATCATTAGACAAGATAGACCACTTCGTAAAGGGGGTGGAACTGCCTTACTGCATAAGTCCAACTTAACTTTACGTCAAATACCAAACTCCTACCCATCCGCCAATAATTGGGACATACTTATCTCATAACTTCAACTTCACTCTAAAAAGGTCATCATCATAATTGTGATCTATATTCCACCTGGTAATACACCTGCTAGCCTTGAAGACTTCTTATCCTGGTGTTCTTCCACGTACTCACAAGAAACCCTTATTCTGGGGGATTTCACCCTAGAGTGGCTCACCTGTATATCAAAACCACCAAGTAATCTAATAAATCTCCATGGCTACCAGCAGCTAGTCCAAATTCCAACTAGATGTGATAAAAAATATAAAAGGGAATCCATCCTTGACTGGGTCCTAACTAACAACTACTCATTGAACCCCCACGCATGCAGTCAACAAGACACCTTAAGTGACCACAACATAATATACCTTATATGTAGTAGAATAAGCATATGCAAAACCACTAACTATAAATCCACTAGAAACAAAAAAAAAATCTGTCCTGAGGTCCTCAATACTTTACTCGGCAACTGTGACTGGACCCCCTTAAACACCCTCCCACTTGACCAGGCTGTAGCATATTTCAACAAAACATTTCTACAACACCTAGACACTGTTGCTCCATTGTGCAAAATCAAGGTTAAAACCTCTACAAACCTCTGGCTCAATAAAGAAACCAAACAAATCCTTAAGTCCAGAGACACTGCCTGGCTTTACTATAAAAAAAACAAAGAAACATACAGCCTAACTAAGTACCAAGAACTGCACAATGGTGCAAAAAATGTATTAGGCTGGACAAAAAGTCTTACTACACAACATTACAAACTAAATACCAACACAACCCCCAAACCAACCACCCCTGACACTAAAGTTCCCATCAAAACACAATTCAGCTTCCACTTTGTGAACTCAATTCTATCCTTAGTATCACGGGACAGTTTTAACCTCACTATCCCCCCAACACAAAAAATACTAATACAGGCTTTATCCTCAAAACAGTTTCCACCATTTCAATCAAAAGCATGCTCTCCAAACTAAAAACCTCATCAACAGCAGCCAACCTACTCCCAGTTATTTGTTAAAACTCACAGCAGATGCTATTGCTATCCCAGTCTCCACTCTCATAAACAGATCAGTTGTTGAAAACTATGTGCCCAAACTCTGGAAAATATCCTGTGTTACACCCATACATAAAGGCGGGACCTCCACTGAACTTAATAACTACAGACCCATTGCTATACTTTCCCCCTTGCAAAATCCTAGAAAAATACATGCATAACCAGGTACTAAAATATATCCTAGACAGCAACAGCCTGTCACCTACTCAACATGGTTTCAGACCTGCTCATAGTACCACTACAGCCCTCCTCTGCTTCACAGACACAGTAAACCATCTCAAAAATGAAGGTCTGCAGGTGTCAACTCTTTTTTTGGATATGTCCCAAGCATTTGACACAGTCTCACACCAAATCCTGCTAAACAAACTAAACCAATATCGCCTATAAAATTCCACTCTTACCTGGTTCCAAAGCTACTTAACTGACAGGTACCAAGCTGTGAAATGGGAAAATTATCTCTCTCCTCAGCTTCCCATAACTATAGGAGTTCCACAGGGTTCTATCTTAGGACCACTACTATTCACAATCTTCACAAATGACCTCCATACTTCCACACAGCATGCATCTATCATTCAGTATGCAGATGATACTGCCTTAATCTGTGCTGCAGAAAACATTTCCACTCTCCGGCAAACAACCCATCTAGCATTCTTTGACATTGAAAACTACCTTACCAAAGCCCATCTTATCCTCAATCCAAAGAAAATGCATCTTATGATTATAACCAGTTCTAACAAAAACACTGATAAAAGTCAATTCATGATCTACTCCACAAATGCTACTCCAATCACTCCAGTGACACAGGCTAAGCTATTAGGAATAACCATAGACTCCCACTTAAAATTTGATAGTTATCTCAACTTAACTATTAAAAAAAGTACATCCCAAACTGGAATCACTCTACTGTATCAAACCATTTCTTACCAACAACACAAGATCAGCCATTGCTCGCTCCCAACTAATATTCACCCTACTCTATGCAGCTCCCATTCTGACTAACCTCAACAAAACTGAACTAATCAAAATGGAAGCCTGCTAAAACAGAATTGCCCACTTTGCTGCATATTACTCATATAGAACTCATCACTGTACTGCTTTGAGACAGCTCCACTGGCTTGAAGTGCCCAACCTCCTAACCTACAATCAGCTCTACCTCTGTCATTCTATCTATTACCTCTCCAATAAGTGTCCTGCCTTGAAAAATCTAGTACAACATCACTCAGCCAAAAGGCCTCTTAGACCATCAAGCAAACTACTACTAGAAGTCACCAACAGCTACAATAGCTTTGGAGATGCACTATATAGTAGTTCAGTGGCTAAAAAATTGAAATCTGTCCCTACTAGCATTCAAAACACGTCATCCAAAGCCTCCTTTAAAGACCTCATCAGGCAACATCTCAAGCAAAGTTAGCAGTGCCATGACTATTCCCCAGGCTAGTGAAACCGGATAAGGTACACATACTAAACCTAGAGTACTTGATAATAGCTTTCACTTTTACTCATAAACACTGGCTAATGTGCAATGTATGTACTGTACCTGTGTACTATGTATATATTCTACCTATGTTCCAAATTTCAGCTGTACACCACAAATCTATTAATTTCCTTTATTTTTAAATTAATATTTTCTTGTTTGTTCTCTCCACTATAACTGTTGATGTGCTGCATACCACTGTAAAAACATGTCTATTGTAATTTGTGTATATACTGATTATGTCTAAATATCTAAATGTATCTGTAATTTTTCTATGTGGAGCTTTTCTCCCTGGGCCTCTGCTGCAAAAGGGCCTTTTCGGCTTAACAAATGTAAAATAAAATAAAAATCTCTTGTTTTTGGTTAATCCTTTGTTACATCAGTACCTTTGCAAACCTAAGCTTATTTGCCCTTTCTGTAAGTTCTAGTTTCTTTACAGCACTACAAAATTTGAAACCCATGTTTTGCTTCTCAACATCATCTATTTTAGTTCTCTTAGATCCAGATCCAAAACTAATACTTACTAAAGTTTGATTTTGCTTATTTGCAGCACTGGGCTAAAAGCCATATGTTCTATTGCCTGTCAGAGGTACTCTGCTGTAAAGTACCTTCATTCCACTGTTCTAGACTACTCTCCTTATTTAATGTACACTGCTATATCTCAGCGAGATTACTTTATTTCCATCCATCCATCCATCCATCCATCCATCCATCCATCCATCCATCCAATCACAACCCCTTTTTTCCTTTTTTGCATGAGGTTGGACTGTCACTTCAACAGTGACAATCATCTAGAATCAAGGTTCACACTACCTTCATTACAGCAGATATTTCTAGGAATTTCATTAAAGTTCCTAGTATGAGCCCCTTCCAGAGTAACATGCCCATTAATGATTCAGAGGCATGATAGTAAGACTTCATTATTGCCTAATTTGCATGTAATTGCAGTTACTACCGTAACTTCCAGATCACGGGTGATCTGAATATTGTGGTAGTAACTTGCTGCTCATGTAGATAGTGGCTTGCCCCAGTCACTCTGTCTCTCTTTCCCTCACACACACACACACACACACACACACACACACACACACACACACACACACACACACACACACACACGCACCACACCATACTCTCTGTACATGTCCTATCCTATTTACCCTCCTATGGTTCCCCTACCCACTAATATTTTAGTTCTGTTATGGCACATATGAATTAGGGCCTGGTGGTCTATTGCATCATCCCACCTTTGATCCCAGTTACAATATCTGTACTGATACAGCCCTTTACAAAATCATCCTTGGTATCTAGGTTATCTCACCAGCCCCCATTCCCCAGAATGATGTCTGTGCCATTAAGGCGCTAATACCCTGTTGTCAAGTGGTTCTCTCCACCCCCTAATCCCTGTAGTCATGTTGCTGCTATCACAGCACTTAAAGTATTCCCTGATGATCTAGTGGCTCCACCACACTGCAATCCTCATAATAACATTAGTGCCATTGTGGTACATTGGAGTATGCCATGTGGTTCCGCCCGATACCTGTTATGTTGTACTGTGCCATAGGACACTTTATAAAGTTGCCTGTGGTGTCTAGTAAACCCCCCCTCCCAGTCCTTCTAGTAAAATTGGCACTCATACTCATACATTACTTTAAAAGCATCTAGTGTATCTCCCACCCATCCTCTATTCCCCATAGTAGTGCCGGATCTGGAACTGCACTTTAAACAATTGCTGGTGTCTGGTGGTTCCCCCATCCCAATCTTAATCCCATTTTGATGTCAGTGCTATTATAGCACTTTTAAAATAAGCCCTGGTGTCTAGTGTTTCCCCACCACCACGTTTGTGTTCAGTGGTTTACATGCCCTTTTGGCCACATTTGCTATGCCAATGTAGTGGTGATAGCCATGATGATCTACCATACTGAGCACTTTCTTGAATTGCTCAGCCATGGAGGTGCATTCCTGGTGGCAGTTCCAGGGAGGCAGCACATGGATAATTAGCATATACCTCTCCCCACGGAATTCCTCATTAGCATTCAGTGTAGCCTCAGGGCGAGCCCTTTGTTGTACTGTATGTCTTCATGTTGGAGGACCATGCAGCACCATGTAAGGGTGCTTATTGAATAGCAAAAAGGTGCCACAGCGTGTACATCATGACATGTACACCTCATCAGTGTACACATTGCGGTACCTTCATGAACACATCCTATTGTTTTGCTTAATACAGTTTTGTTTCTTATTTTTAATTCAGGCAACTCGCAAGCAGTTATATAATTTTATTTTCTTCTGCTATACAAACTCCATTTTACAATTCAGTGGATTTGTTTTCAAAATAACAATTCATTCTTGCCTTACATAATGTGAGCTCACTTTTTCTTGTTTGTTAATTTAATACTTATGAAGCAATACACTTTTCTTGGTTTATGTAGCATTGAACCCTATTTTTTCTGTCAGAAGGTTTCAGTTTTATCACTGGCACATTTTCTATAATAATGAACCCTCTTTTCCCATTACAGGGTTTTACTTTTAAAAACAGCATTGTATAAAAACTTTGTTCCAAAAACATCCTGCAATATTTTTTGGTATAACACCAATAAAGGGATTTCTTTTCCAGGCTGCCCTTTACCCATCAGAAATGTCCACTTTTACTGCTGGAGCAAGCCTTCATATAGGCACAAGACAAATATTCTTGTAAGCATACTGGTTCTTTATTATTAACAATTCACTACTCATAAAGACTTGCATTTTTTAATTAGTTGCCCAAAAATCTTTAACACAGATTTCATACTGCAGCTAACATACCCCCAATGCAATCTCATGTTGTATACACTTTCCTACAAGCTTCTAATCATTGCTCAGATAACACACATGATAATATAGTCCTATATAAATATATACACTTTATTACTGGCAATACCAGATAAGATTCAGTATTGCATGAAATTACACACTTCACAAAAGCCAGCAACTCATAAGATTCAGTGCTGTAAATATTGTGCCTCAGATTGTACCTAGTAAACTTTAGTGCTCCACCATCTGTCACTGACCTCTCTGGGAATTGAATACCCAAGCTCTAGCTGTACTCCTACCATAACCAACTCCTAACCTGTGTCTGACGACCTCGGTCCCTCCCACAGTGAATGCAACTTGGACTAACTGAACCTACACTGACCTCTCTGGGAATTGAATACCCAAGCTCTAGCTGTACTCCTACCATAACCAACTCCTAACCTGTGTCTGACGACCTCGGTCCCTCCCACAGTGAATGCAACTTGGACTAACTGAACCTACACTGACCTCTCTGGGAATTGAATACCCAAGCTCTAGCTGTACTCCTACCATAACCAACTCCTAACCTGTGTCTGACGACCTCGGTCCCTCCCACAGTGAATGCAACTTGGACTAACTGAACCTACACTGACCTCTCTGGGAATTGAATACCCAAGCTCTAGCTGTACTCCTACCATAACCAACTCCTAACCTGTGTCTGACGACCTCGGTCCCTCCCACAGTGAATGCAACTTGGACTAACTGAACCTACACTGACCTCTCTGGGAATTGAATACCCAAGCTCTAGCTGTACTCCTACCATAACCAACTCCTAACCTGTGTCTGACGACCTCGGTCCCTCCCACAGTGAATGCAACTTGGACTAACTGAACCTACACTGACCTCTCTGGGAATTGAATACCCAAGCTCTAGCTGTACTCCTACCATAACCAACTCCTAACCTGTGTCTGACGACCTCGGTCCCTCCCACAGTGAATGCAACTTGGACTAACTGAACCTACACTGACCTCTCTGGGAATTGAATGTATGTTTGGACTCCATTAATATTGATTTGTTTGACTCCCATTGGGTACCCTAAAAGAGTTCACAGCATTGCAGTACTCTAGCCGCCAACAGTCAGTTACCTCTCAGTCTTTACCTTTCCCCCTTATCTTTGGATACTCTTCCCTTTTCCAGCCTTTTTTTCACCTTACTTTTTCCCCTCTGCCTCCACACTACCATATCCTGTTTTTTTTCAACCCCTTCTCACTCTCTGTTTCCTACCTAGCATTAGAGCAGGATACTATCCTCTCTTGGCTACTACCTTGCTCCTATTTTTTTGACTCCTTCTAGCCCTTCTTTAGACTGCAAGACTTAACTTCGGACCTCATTCTTCATTGGTACCTCCACTCTCTACCCTACTGCCCTTCTATCTGCCACCTTAACTGTTCTGCATTTCATACATCTAACCTGCAATCACTCTTCCTTACCTCTCATTCCTCCTGCCCTCCTTCTGCATGCTTTACACTGCCTCTATGACTATCTAACACTATTAACTACCAGTGTTCTCCAGTCTTTTCCCAATCCTGTCCAGCTTGACTTTCTCCTTTCCTATCTCACTTACCTGCACTCCTGATTGTCTCCTTCTCATCTCTTCTTCTGTGGTTTTCTGCCCCGCTCCGTTCGCCCTGCGGGCTCACTCCGCTCCCCTCCCTACCCCCAATTCCCACCCACCCCCAGGGGTCCTACCTTTATACTTCCTCTGCCACACCTCCAACATTCTCTCAACCTATCTCACTTCCTACCTCACTCTCACTAATTAACTCTTTACTCCACACCTAACATCACACCCTCTCTCCTAATTCCTATCCTTCTGCCACACCCCACTCCTAACCACCCAAGACCACCTAATAGTAACTTACAAACCTCTTCCCACTATTAACTATGCCTTTAAACCTCAAACTACTGTATCCTCTACTACTCCTTAACATCCTTCTCTTTTACTATACTCTTACTTCCTACGAATATCTAACCCTTTGCCAATCTCCTAATTTAGCAAAACACACAACCTCTCTACTTCCTCTAGCTGAACAAACACATATTAATATCCTATCTTCCTATCCCTACCTTCCCCCTCTCTACCACAAATTACGCCATAATAGATTTCTAACCACTAAACGGCCTTATCTAATACCCTACAAAATCTCAAAAATATATCAAACTCCTCAAACTCTTTTACTGATATACGGGGACATCCACCCCAACCCTGGCCCCAACAATCCTCTTACCCACACCACTTCTAACCATACTGCCAACAATCTCAATTCTCCTTTCTCTAATGACTCCCTCTCTATAGCTCACCTAAATATTCGTAGTATCAACAATAAAATCACTCAACTCCATGCTTTAATTGACCTCTATGCCTTTGATATTCTATGTCTCACTGAAACATGGCTTAAACCAGGTACTAAAGACAACGAATTCACTCCCCCAGGTTATAGTACCCTAAGGCAAGACCGCCTTAACAAAAAGGGTGGAGGAGTGGCCTTACTTTACAAATCCCAACTACAGGTAACCTTAACTGACTCCCTGCCCCCCTCCCCAAGCAATGCTGAATTACTCTGCACCAAACTCCAAGTGAATAAAAACAAAGCCATTTACATAATATGCTCCTACATCCCTCCAGGCAATAACTCAAATACACTAGAAAATATTCTTAGCTGGGTCCCCAGTAGCTTTCCTCAGGAAACCATTATCTTAGGAGACTTTAATATTGATTGGAACTCCTGTATCTCACCCAAACCGACCCTTCACATTAACCTTTTTAACTTTCAACAAACTATAAACACCCCTACTAGAATACACAAATCTACCAATAAACTATCTATTCTAGACTGGATACTAATCAACAACAATCCCCTCTCTTATAAAACTTTATAAAACTGGAACACTCCCTGACAATATCAGCGATCATCTCCTAACCTACATCTCTAAACAAAAATACAACAATCCCAAACAAGCCACTTTTCGTACTGTACACAACAAAACTAATTTTAACCTGTCTTCTTTCCGTAATGAACTCAAAGAATATAACTGGTCGGCTCTAAAACACCTCCCAATTGATCAAGCAGTTACCTATTTCAACAATACCTTCCTAAATATTCTCCAACATCATGCACCATCCCGAATAATTAGAATAGGCTCTAAAGCAGCCCCCTGGCTTTCCAAAAAAACCAAACAAACAATGCTAGATAGAAATAAGTTGTGGACAAAATGGAGATCCACTAAAACCCATCTGACCATCAAAACTACAAACACCTGAGAAATACAACTAAGAAACTTACCCTCCTGGATAAAAAACTACTACCTTCAGTATCAACAACACAAAAATCAAAACCCCAAACACTTCTGGTCAGGTATCAATAAACTGCTCCATCCAGGGAACACCAAAACACCTACACCAGCTAGCCTAGCTCAGACCCAACCCAATATAATAGCCAATACTTTCAACAACTTCTTCTCTGAAACAGTCACCTCTCTAGCTAACACCATGACTCCCCCCCTCTCCCCTCAAATAACCCCTTCTCCAAACAGCACCTCTACACTAAAATTTAATACAGTCTCCACTACCTACATATGTAAGTTACTCTCTAAACTTAAACCGTGCACCCCTTCAGCCGACAAACTACCAGCTGAATATCTACAACTAGCTGCACATGAATTAGCTTACCCAGTCTCCATATTAATTAACAGAACTATAACAGAATCCACTATCCCCTCCTGCTGGAAAATCTCCCATATCATTCCCCTCCACAAAGGAGGCAACTCCAATGAACTTTCTAATTTCCGCCCAATAGCCCTTCTGTCTCCACTAGCTAAAATTATGGAACGTTGCATTCACCATCAATTCTTACATCATCTCTTACAGAATAATCTACTCGTAGACTCACAACATGGTTTTAGGCCCCACCATAGTACTTCCACTGCCCTTCTCTCCTTCACAGACGTGATCAACAAAAACCGCAATAACAACCTCTACTCCTCTGCACTTTTCCTTGACCTCTCAAAAGCTTTTGACATGGTTAACCATAAACTTCTCCTAGATACTTTAAAATCCCTCTCACTTGATGCATTAGCACTACAGTGGTTCGACTCTTATTTGAAAGATAGAAAACAAGCAGTCCTCTGGGATAGTCATCTATCCTCTCAGCTCCCTGTCACCATCGGTGTCCCACAAGGCTCTATCCTAGGCCCCCTCCTTTTCTCCATATTCATAAACAACCTACCCACTTCGCTCCCAACATCCACTTGTATACAATATGCAGATGATTCTACTCTCATCTGTTCTGCTTCATCTCCTGAAAAACTTCACTCCTACACCCAGAATGTATTTACAGCAGCAGAAAAATGGTTCCAACATATCTGTCTCCTCCTCAATCCCAAAAAAACCAAATTGCTACTATTCACCCCCACCCTTAAATCTGCCCCTATCTCATTTTCCATTGTGTCCTGTAATGGCACTACCATTACTCCAGATAGTTCCACTAAACTACTGGGCGTCACAATAGACAATCAGCTAAGCTTTGACTACCACATTGATCTGACCATCAAGACTGTTAATAAAAAAATAGGTGCCCTGTATAGACTAAAACCCTTTCTTACTGCTACTACCAGAGTGTCTCTTGCCCAAACTCACCTTCTCTCCACTCTATTGTATGCCTCTCCATCATTTATCAACCTCTCTAAAGCTAACCTTCAAAAACTCAACACAGCATACCACAGTATTGCCAGGTTTGCCACAGGTTCCCCATTCCGTACACATCACTGTCTCAATCTAAAACAACTAAATTGGCTAGAACTTCAGAATATAATACTTCTACATCAATTAGTCTTAACTTTTAAAATTCTACATTACCCCTCCGATACACCCATACTAAATAACCTCATCACCCCATACAAAAATCTTACTTCCCTTCGCTCTGCCAGGAAGCTTCTAGTAACCACTCTCAAATCCCACAATAAAGCAGGTGACTCCTTATTTGCCAACACTGTAGGATCTTATTGGAATAAACTCCCCATAGACCTGACCACCCTAAGCTCTCCTCACCTTTTCAAAAAAAAAATAAGAAACCATCTACAAACCCACTGGCTATGCCCATGCACTAATCCTGACTGAGCTCACCAATAATTTATCCTCTTCTAGCCCCCCCTTCAATGCAACTAGTTGCTTCTTTACCATTAATTATGCCTCTACTGACCCACTTTTAACATTTCTCTTCTCTTCCTTTCGTTACATCTTGTCATCTGTTTCTTTTACTACCTTTCTACTTATCTCTTATATGTTTATCCCATACCTTTTTTCTAGTACCCTGCCACAACTTTTTTTCTACTCTCATTTCTACATAGGCAATTTATATTTAAATGTATATTTATATTTGCTCTCCATATGACAGTCTATTACCAGACTTGTGCATTTACTAGCAGTCTTACTCTAGCAATCATTCAAGAAGATTGCCTCTCAGTCTTTATTTTCCTGTTTATTAATCCCTCAGCATCTCACTAAACTTCATAAAAAAAAAAAAAAATGTTGATCTTTTTTATTTGCTATTATGTTTATATAATTGGCCTGCTTGGGGTTTTGGTTTTGATATTTGTTATTTGATTGTTTAAATCTTTGTATTGTAAGTTGACTAGTACGTAATGGAGCTTTTCTCCTCGGGCCTCTGCTGAAAATGGACATGTATCCAGCCAGACTAGCCCGGTTAACAAATGTAAAATAAAAAAAAAAATAAAAAAAATGTTTTTCACATACTGTGAACTTTTTGCTATTATTATTTCTTAACAATGTTTTCAGTGGTTTCTGGCAAAACAGAATATTTCAGAAGCTATACAGCTCTATTTAGAATATGTTAGCAGACAGTGATTTGTCACTCACTTCAAGTACATGACAATTCACAAATGCAACAAATGACTAGTTTATGTGTTTTACTGTTTTTGACTGTTGCAACACACCATAGTCTAAATTTGTTGCGCAGCCTATTAAAATTAAATTTTGCACATTATAAAGGCATCAGCAATTCTTTTTTTTCAGTTTACCTTCATATGTGCGTTCTGCATATGGGCAAACGACAGGTGTTCGAAAGGACATTTGCAAAGTTCCCAAATGTCGAACAAAAAATGCTTTGAATGTGCAATGAGTGAATGCACAGTGACATTTGCTTGTTGCAGATTCGGCATTTTGGGTGCAGATTGCACTATAGCGGGGATCAGAAAATGGAGCCTTTCCCCACTGTAGTGCAATCTCGGAGTTAGTATATTAAAGTAGGGGGGGTATGTGGAGGGTGCAACCCCCCACATGGGGGATGCGGGGGGGCTTGCCCCCATGCATTACACTTCATATTCAATGTTTTTGTTCAAAAATCAGCGAATCTGCTTTTTGATTTGGTGATTTTCGAACATTGGAAACTGTCACAGTTTTGTGTTTCGTGCTTTGTATTCGCTCATATGAGCAATCGCACGTGTGATTTTCGGTTATGTAAAGGTAAACCATTTTTTTTCACTTTAAATGTTTTTTACTCAGCTGGGTTCCTTTTTCTCAATACATAGTTCAATTACAGGCTGCAGACATCCTCAGCAGAGCTCTACAGAGTATCAAAATAATGCAGAAGTATCTTTGAGCTGTTCAAAAATGCCATGCCACTAAATCAACTCCATTATTACATCTGTACTGTTTCAGAAATAAAATAGAGTGAGTTTCACTACCATTTTCCACATTGTTCAGACTTTATATTAGACTGCTGTTAAAGCATGCAATATAATCAGTATTCTCCCAGTCAACAAATTTCAGAAATGCATGTTACTTTCAAAAAGAAAAAAGTGTAACACTTTTTCTCAGAACAACACAGAGTACACATTGAAATGAGCATAGACTTTGCATTGCCACAAACTTTATTCACTTTTTCAGCACAAAAGAATATTTTATAGTTAATAGATTACATTTATATATTCAAAATGCAATAAAAAAATGTATTAGTAATTTGGAAATTCAACAGATTTTTGTCATGCTTCATGCTGTAAGAACATTTGCCCAACACATTTTTCCAACATCTTAATACATTCACTGTGCATATCTTGATAAGCAACCTTCAAGTTATTTCACAACATTGTCTCAAAACACATAACAGTACTTTTCATTATGACACTAGTCTGACATGTCATACATGCCTTTTAAAATTTGATTTCTCAAGTAATTTAATTTACTTCAGTCTTTGAGTTAATTGTATTGTGTCTAGCTATTGTGTCTCTTTGCATTTGGATTTGACCAAAGAGGAGCCTTGCAGTCAGCTTTTACTGCACTTTGAATTTTGTCTTTGTTAGTCTCACAGTAACTCAGAAGCATTTTCATTCATTTTTATTGTAACTGTTTATAGTAATAAACAGTTAGCCAAAGGGGGAAGAATTGCAATTCCTCATGAAACTTCCACTCAAGTTATGTTCCTAGAAGTGGGAAAATCAAA